>NC_057812.1:52713267-52719443 GCF_018294505.1 Triticum aestivum | reverse complement strand
TTCATCACTCAGGGTGCAGAATAAGTTATTCTTCACCCGAGGTAATCTTTCCATCATTTCATAATTAAATTACGTTTGCAATTTAAATAGTTACATTCCTATTGATTCATTATGTAAAATTTGGCATAATAAAATAAAAATATAGGTCATAAGACAAGAAAATTTATAATTTGTGTATTTTATACTATGTTTTTACGTTTGTAATTTTACATAACATAAAATATTTTTTACAACGATTATATATTTTCTTACGGTCTCTTTTTACGTCGGAAATAAGACAAAAGTTACGGACCGTAAAATTACGGGGCATTGATGGTAAAATCGAGGGGGTGAAGAATAACTATTCCTCACTCAGGGTGACTAATAGTGTATATATATATATATAGGACAAATGTTTCCTACAAGCAGTGGTAGTTACCACCACCTGCGTTTTGTATGTTGTATGTAGTATCTATTAAAATCGAGAGTATGTACGTGTAGTATGTAGTATATAATAATAATTAGGTAGTATATATATAATTTTTAGGTAGTATATACTATGTTTTGAGTATGCTTTTTTTTACGTACAAAAATATACGTATTTCACAAATATAACAAAAACTATGGGCTCATATGCAATTTTTTTCATGTAACTTGCTTTGAAATATCTTAGATATAGTTTACAAATATATTTAAAATGATAAAGTAGTATATATAGTACCACATGATAGTATATGAGACATATGGGGTAACTACCACCGGGTGGTAGGATGGATTTTCCATATATATATATATATATATATATATATATATATATATATATATATATATATATATATATCACAACCACAATTAATTCACACATATATACACACATGTATGTATATATATACAATTAGCTAGCTATATACGATTTCTCCTAATTGGTGCCTTCGGAGCACGATGACAATTGGAAGTGGTTCATGGGGGCGGTAGCGGGTAATAGTATTCTTCTTTGGGATCTATGACCTGGTCGAGCAGAAATCCCGTTATTTCCTCCTGAATTGCTTCTATGCGCTCCTCTGCTAGGAGCTGCTCCCGCACCTCTCTGAACTGTTAAGAAGGAGATCAATATGCATGTGTATTAGTTGTGTGACTAGATGTCGATAATGGTGTAAAAATTGTGAATAGTGTTCTGATAAACGTACCCAGTCCTGTCTTTAAGATCTACTCCTTTCGGACGCCATCATGCGAATGTTCTCCCAAACGTAGTATGCACACAGATTATTCCCTGGCGCCTGCTTCAGGGCCTTTACGAGAATGGAATTTGATCATATAATAATTAATCAAGCATGATAATTAAAGAGATGGCAGCTAGCTAGCTAGTACTACTTAATTACTTACCTTAGGTCGATACCATTTCACCTTTTTGTTTCCATTGGCCTGTAGTGACGCTGATGAACTTTGCCCAAGCCCTGCCTGCCGACAAAGAAAATGAATAAATGGATTATTAAATAGTTCATATCAGGAAATGACAAACTAAATAGGTCAAGATATAGTTAATAATGATTGAAATTACCTGTTGACTATCCCAAACAAGATGGTATGGTCACTTTCTTTTTTAAGTAGTGAGTCCAGTATTTCAACTGTTCCTTCATCAACTTTAATGATTAACAAGATCCAGTGAAATCTACATGCACACACGTTTGCATTTCTTAATTAAGCGGGCATATGTAAGCAAAAACATGTAGCTAGCTAGTAGGCAAAAATAGAATTTGTAGTACAAGACAGTGTGACTCACTCGAAGTTGTAAGGAAGTAGTATATCTTTATTGGTATTGAGGCGCTTGAAGAACTCTAGCATGCTTTCCTCTACACTTTTTTCATAATATGCATCTAATTTCCATGTGTATTCATTAATGATATTTGGGTCAATGAACCCAATGCCATAGCATTCACCTTTTTTCATTTCATACATCTTCATACTTCATAATACCACAGAAAAGAATATAGTGAGGATAATTACAGGTAATGATTGATCAAAATAATCACTACAGCTAGCTTGAGACTTAAATTACAGAAAGAAATCACTTACAGACAATAGCAACTGACGATAGATTTGTCGAGTGCGTCTTGATTGTATATCTGAAATAGTTCTGAATACTCAATGGACACAACTTTCTCATGGAAGTAATGATCCTTCTTGACATTCACCATGAGGGACTCTCGATTGGAAATCTTGGTAATGTACATGTACCATTGATGCAATTCATACATTCTCGTTGGGAGCTTCTTGACCTTGTCTGGCTCGACCAAAGGTTGACCCCGGACATATTTCCGTTTTATTTCCTCCTCTCTAAGTAGAGACATGAGCTCGATATCGAGGAGTTGTCCAATAGTGATCATGAGCCTTTCAGTCTGCTCAATATGCTCCTCGGTTATTACCACATCGCCCAGCCCGGAAACGTTAATGGTTTGCCCATAATAATATTAGGCGCGCGTACTCTCATGTGTTGTTGGCACAACAAGCGGGAGGGGGGGGTTGATTGTGCCGCCTATTCTCCCAGGTGGGGAACGGTTTTACCGCTCCTTTTGCCAGCTGATTTGTTCGAGCTCGAGCTCGCCCCTTTCTGTAGATGTGCTCAATTTAACTTCCTGAGGTGGCGCTCATAGTCTATGTCAACAGGCTTGGAAGCTGGTGGTCTAGCTATACGAATGAGGTGGTCAATCTTCTCCTCAGGCACTTTCTCCCTTGGCGGCGGTGGCGGTTTCGGTGCAAAATGGGCTTCCACCTCGGCCTTCGATATGGCTGTGTTTTCCTCCTTGGACTTGTCGTAAGGCCTCTGCGGAAGAGGCGCGAGGCTGCTTGGACCATATTGAATTCGCTTGCCTCCGCTTGTACCTCTAGTACTACCGCGACTTGTACCGCTAGGCACCATAGTTGCGGCGGCTCTCTTCCGTGATTGCTGAGGCGGCGGAGACGGCTGACGTGGCTGAGTTGGAAGAGGAAGAGTGTCCTGAAGCTGTGCCGGACTTGGAGGAGGAGTGGCCTGACGCTTTGCCAGACTTGGAGGAGGAGGAGTGGCCTGAAGCTGTGCCAGACTTGGAGGAGGAGTGGCCTGACGCTTTGACGGACTTGGAGGAGGAGGAGTGGCCTGAAGCTGTGCCGGACTTGGAGGAGGAGTGGCCTGACGCTTTGCCAGACTTGGAGGAGGAGGAGGAGTGGCTTGACGCGTTGGTGGACTTGGAGGAGCGGGAGTCTGCTGACTCGGTGGCAGACTTCGACGAGGAGTAGCCTGACGCGGTGTCGGTGGCCTTCGAAAGATGATGCAATCCTTTCTCCATAGGATGATACGATGGTTGGCTTCTCCCAGTGTGTGGTCCTCGTCACCTCCAGGAATGTCAAGCTCTAGCCCCGAATATGGGTCCACCACCTCATCAACCAAGACATGAACATAGCCCGCTGGAATCGGGTTGCAATGGAAGGTTGCCTCGGGGGGATTTGTAAAAGCAACGGCGTCCGCCACCTTCATTGATATGTTCTTCATATTGAAGTGTAGCTCGCAGTTAGTGTTGTCCATGATGTCATCCACTGGATAGCTATCCAACAATGCGTCACCTGGGGCGGAACCCACGCTGCTTCTCGGCATGGATGGGACGGTGCTATCCAATGCTAGATCATCCGCTAGCTGCTGAGACCCCCTTTGCTGGCTAAGTGAGTCGATCTGCTCCTGCTGTCGCTGGAATTTGACTGCCAAGTACGCGTGCGCTGATTCTAGGCCTTGAAGGCGTTCATAGTCCTGCTTCCTCTGCTCTCCTCCATCTTCCTCTTCGTCTCCTCCACAATCTTCCTTCTCGCACGTTTTCTGTAGTCGGTGTTCCAGTCCGAAAACCCCTCATACCATGGAATAACGCCCTTGCCTCGTATTCTTCCGGGTGTTCATGATTTCTCAGGGCACGCGTAAGCTCGTCGTTCTCTCTGTTGGGATCAAACACCCCCGATCGAGCCTCTTCTATTGCAACAAGTATCTTATCTTCGGCTCCGTTCAGACATGCCTTCCTCGAAACTAAGCCTGTCTTCGGGTCCAACTCCCCCTCCCCCCATGCGCATAGAACCAAGTCCTACACCTGGGGGCCAGCTCAATGTAACTGGAGTGACACCTGCATCCTCCATATCTTTCTCAGACTTATCCCACTTAGGCATTGCCACCGCGTAGCCACCTGGCCCCAGCTTATGGAACTTATCCTTTTTTGCGGCATTGGCCTTGTTTATTCTCGACCATTCCTTAGATAATTCCGATTCCTTGAATTTCACAAAATCGTCCCAATGAGCACTTTGCTTCTCTAGTGTTCCCTTGAATACTGGAGTCTTCTTTCCTCCCTTGACGTACTGGTCCCATACATGATTTTTGTGATGTTGAATGTAACCACCATCTTTCTAAGAGCAGCGTCCTTGACTTTCTCCACATCCGCATCTGTGAAATGATTTGGTAGGGTGAAATGTTCCATGAGCATTTCCCAAAGCAGAAGTTTTTGTCTGTCGTCGACAAAAGTAAGATCTGGACATGGCTTTGCTGGCTCTCTCCATTCTTGAAGGGAGATCGGGAGTTGGTCCTTCACAAGAACTCCGCACTGACGAATGAACTTGTCTGCAATCTTCTTAGGCACAAATGGTTCGCCATTAGGTTTGATGGCCTCGATATTGTACTTTACGCCCTCCTTCAACTTTTTGTTTAGGTCTCGTACTGTCCTGCTGCCTGAAGATTTGCTCGATCCAGATGGCTGAAAGAAGAAAGATCGATTCGTTAATATATATCTTCAAGTCATTTAAAACATGTGATGATCACCAGATGCCTGTTTATATAAATATACCTCGCCGGTCTTTGTTGTTTCAAGATCAACATTTTCTTCGTCATGTTCATAGTTCATGACTTCATCAATTCGGTCGTTGCGATCGAATATCATATCACCCTCCCCGGTGTTGTTTAGATATTCGGAGCCGTCATAATCTTTTTCATACTGATCATCATCTGGCCCGCGAGGATTGCGTATGATATTGAACAGGGCCTCTTCTCCCTCTCTGCCGGTATTGTCCGCCATAGGTTTTATTAAACTAATCCAAAAGAAATATATTCAAATTACAATGCATGGATGCAATCAATTAATAAGGAAAAACTGAATCAATCATAGTACATAATAAGCATCATCGAATATAATCTCGAATACGTCGTCTCAAATAATAGATATAATCTCGAATACATCGTCTCGAATAATATATATATAATCTCGAATAAATCATCTCGAATATTATATATCGAATACATCACTAGCTAGCTAGCTAGCTAATAAAGATCGAATACTAGAGAGTAATCTAGGCTACTCGCGGTTCCTGAGGCGCGGGCGGTGGACAACCAAAGTGAAGGAACCATCACTGGATCTTAACTCGGGTGATCTCCTGAAAGAACCTGGCAGGTATTGGAGAACCTGACGTCCATAGCAGCCATGTAGCGATGGACGTGCTCGTCCTCCTCCCTGACATGGCGACGTACCACCTCCGGCGGGGCCGGCTCCCTCCGCACCGAAAGTGGCCCACGCGAACGCCACCAAAGGAGATCAGGGTCGATGATGGGACCCGGGGCCGGGTTCCTCACCAAGCGCCGCGCCCCTGAAGGTAGGACCTCCCAGTGCCAGCCCGGCGGAGCCCAGTCCCGGACATGGGTCCTCTGAAGCAGGACGTCGTCGCGAACTGGTCGACGACGAGGATGCGGGCCGGGCATCGTCGACAACAAATACTATATGCCGCAAAAGTAAAGTAACATTTTTTAAATGATGGATTGTGATTTCATATATGCAAATTCTAAATTTTATAACTAAAACTAACATTTCTAATATTCTATAACTAAACGAACATTTCTAATATTTGTATAACTAAAAAACATTTCTATATAACTAACATTTCTAATATTTCTATATAACTAACGTCTATATATAACTAACATCTCTAATATTTCTATAACTAAAAAACATTTCTATATAACTAACATTTATAATATTTCTTTACCTAAAAACAGAAAAAATGCTAACATTTCTATAACAATGTGTTTGTGTGTGTGTGTGTGTGTGGACATGACGGCCGGGGCAGGAGCTCACCGGCGAGGCGCGGCGACGGGGGGCGGCGACAGGGACGGAGACGGGCGGTGACGACGGGGACGGGGACGG
>NC_057812.1:52705694-52712850 GCF_018294505.1 Triticum aestivum | reverse complement strand
CGACGGGGCAGAGGAGAAAGAAACAGAGGGAGAGATGAGAAACTGAATTTTTTTGAAGTGTTTTCTTATATAGAACCCACCTTTAGTACCGGTTGGAGCCACCAACCGGTACTAAATGTCTGTTTTGGCCAGGCGAAGCGGCGGGAATCGCACCCTCTTTAGTACCGGGTCGTGGCGCCAACCGGTCCTAAAGCCCCCCCCCCCTTTAGTACCGGTTGGAGCCACGACCCGATACTAAAGGGTGTGCACATTCTTCTTACAATTAGCCAAATATATACTGTCGGTATCATCGAAATAATGCGTGCATGCGCGGTATCCCTTGTTTGTTTGTCCTGAAAGGTTACTGAGAGCAGGCCAATCATTGATCGTCACGAACAGCAACGCCTTTAGGTCAAATTCTTCCCCATGTGCTCATCCCACGCACGTACACCTGTTCCATTCCACAACCGTAAGAGTTCTTCAACTAATGGCCAGAGGTACACATCAATATCGTTGGCGGGTTGCTTCGGGCCTTGGATGAGCACTGGCATCATAATGAACTTCCGCTTCATGCACAAGCAAGGAGGAAGGTTATACAAACATAGAGTCACAGGCGAGGTGCTATGGTGGCTGCTCTGCTCCCCAAAAGGATTAATGTCATCTCCGCTTAGACCAAACCACGCGTTCCTTGCCTTTTCTCCACTGCGACCCGTCAGCGGGTACTCTCAATTTTCTGTCTTTCTTACGGTCTTGTCTGTGCCATCGCATCTCCTTGGCATGCTCTTTGTTTTGGAACAAACGTTTCAACCGTGGTATTATAGGAGCATACCACATCACCTTGGCAGGAATCTTCTTCCTGGGGCGCTCGCCCTCGACATCACCAGGGTCATCGCAGCTGATCTTATAGCGCAATGCACCGCATACCGGGCAAGCGTTCAAATCCTCGTACTCACCGCGGTAGAGGATGCAATCATTAGGGCATACATGTATCTTCTGCACCTCTAACCCTAGAGGGCAGACAACCTTCTTTGCTTCGTACGTACTATTGGGCAATTCGTTGTTCTTTGGAAGCATATTCTTTATCATTACCAGCAACTTTCCAAATCCCTTGTCAGATACACCATTCTCTTCCTTCCATTGCAGCAATTCCAGTGTGGTGCCCAGCTTTTTCTTGTCACCTACGCAATTCGGGTACAACAATTTTTTGTGATCCTCTAACATGCGCTGCAACTTCTTCTTCTCCAAATCACTTGCACAGTTTATCTTTGCATCGGCAATGGCCCGACCTAGATCATCAACAGGCTCATCCGATGCCTCTTCTTCAGCTTCTTCCCGCATTGCCGGCTCAGCTTCTTCCCGCATTACCAGCTCAACTTCTTCCCTCATTGTTGTATCATCGTATTCAGGGAACCCATGGCCAGGATAGCTGTCGTCGTCCTCTTCTTCCTCATTGTCTTCCATCATAACTTCTCTTTCTCCATGCTTGGTCCAAACATTATAGTGGGGCATGAAACCGGACTCAAACAGGTGGACGTGAATGGTTCTTGACGTAGAGTAATTGTGACCATTCTTATAGCCAACACATCGACAAGGCATAAAACCATCTGCCCGCTTGTTTGCCTCAGTCGCAAGCAGAAAAGTATGCACGCCATTAATGAACTCGGGAGAGCATCGGTCATCGTACATCCATTGCCGGCTCATCTTCAATACACAACACCGAAAACACCAAATTAATACAATACATAAAGTTCATACATAAAGTTCATACAACACTTAAATGCAACAAACAAATAACTCTCTAGCTAAAGAATTTAAATGCAACAACAAATGCGATCAAGATCGCAACTAAGCTAACAATTGATCCAAAAGCATAATGATACCAAGCCTCACTATGAATGGCATATTTTCTAATCTTTCTAATCTTCAAGCGCATTTTCTCCATCTTAATCTTGTGATCATCGACGACATCGGCAACATGCAACTCCAATTCCATCTTCTCCCCCTCAATTCTTTTCAATTTTTCTTTCAAATCCTCGTTTTCTCTTTCAACTAAATTTAACCTGTCGGCAATAGGGTCGGTTGGAATTTCCGGTTCAACTACCTCGTACATACAAATATCTATGTCAGCTTGATGTGCATAATTTGTCATAAAAACGAAATGCAACAAATAGTTTTAAAAGAGAATATACCACATCCGAATCATAACAAGGACGAGGGCCGACGGGGACGGATATCAAAACCATGGCACTATGTATAACAAACAACGTACGGGTAAGATAATTATACGAGTAACTATATATCCAAATCACACAAACATCAATTTTTTATATAAAATTTCATGAACAAGAGGCTCACCACAAGGTGGTGCCGGCGACGGGACGGTGCGGGCGATCGATGGTGGTTACGACGGAGATTTAGAAGTCACTAAGTAAACCACACCTACATATGCAAACTAAGTGTTATTTTGACCTCAGTTTGCATATAAATAAAATACTACCACATATAATTCCTCCCAAATTACTAAAACCCACAATTAATCACTATATAAACCAATGCAAGAGCTAATCTAGCAATGAGAGATGAAAGGATAAAGTTGCTAACCTTTGTGATCATTTGAATGGATGGGGGCCTGCAAATCTTGACAAATTTGGGGCAAATTTTGTGATGAACTCGAGAGGAAGAAGGGAAGAATAGAGGAGAGGGAGAGAGGAAAGGGGGGGCGAATAGAGTGCTGGTGGACGAAGAGTTTATATAGGACGACCTTTAGTACCGGTTCGTGGCACGAACCGGTACTAAAGGTGCTGGAGGGGCCCCACTCTGACAACATCCTACCACCACTCTCATTAGTACTGGTTCGTGACACGAACTGGTGCTAAAGGTTCGCCACGAACCGGTACTAAAGATCTCCTCCCGCCTAGCCGTTGGAACCGGCACTAATGGACACATTAGTGCCGGTTCTATTACAAACCGGGACTAATGAGTCTCACATTTGACCCTTTTTCTACTAGTGAATATGAGTTGCAAGAAAATTTACTACGTGCATTAAAGGCAACTTTCGACTAGAACTATCCCTGTAATAAAGAAAATCTATACCCTTTTTGTTATTGTAAACAGAGAAGTAGCAAATATAAACTGTCCGTAGTCACGTCGATTTGTGATAAAAATATAGTTCAGAAAACCAAAAAATATTCTATTCGGTGACTTTCCAGTATAAGCCCTCAAAATTGTTTTAGTTCTGTAATCAAGCCCAGAAAGTCCAAATTTTGTGCGATGACAAATTTGTGTCGGTGTGGGAACTTAGTTCAAATAAGAGATAAAAATTAACTGACATTGAACACATAGATGTTCAAATAATTAAGAGATCCAAACATGTCATTGCATGTTTATACTTTATTCTTCATGCTGACTGATATAATGGGGTTGTTTTTATACACAAAGTATATGCCAAACGTTTAAGGTAAGAAAAGTTCTCCCGAAACAGAAAAAGGATGCTAGATGCTCCCTGTGTCTCAAAATGTAAGACGTTTTTTGACACTATGATAATGTCAGAAAACGTCTTAAATTTTGAGAGAGAGGGAGTAGTAAATAGTTGTTAAGCATCTTACTATGATTTAGATAGCAATCCTACTTAGCTCAAACCAATGTTTATATCATAGATATATTATTCAAAGGGTCAAAAAACGTCTTACATTTTGAGACACAGGGAGTAGTAAATAGTTGTTAAGCGTCTTACTATAATTTAGATGCCAATCCTACTTAGCTCAAATCAATGTTTATTCATAGATATATTATTCAAAGGGGTCTGGTTAGGTATTTTCAGTAGAAAATGCTGGATCTAACAAACCAAATAATAGAAGGTTTCAGATAAGCAAAGTTTAAGTTGAAGGGTTCTGTTGCACATAATTGATCATTTGAGGGGACAAAAGTGCAATTTGAGGTCTAGGTTGCACAAAGTAAAATGGTTGACGCGCTTATATTGCAAATTTCCATACTATTATTTCCTATCATTATTATTTACTAGAAAGGCAAACACGTTTTAAATTTTGAATAACTAATAATGTACTACCTCTGTAACTTAATATAAGACGTTTTTGCAGGTGAACTGCAAAACGTCTTATATTTAGTTATAGAGGTAGTGCATATTAAGCTCCTGCTTTGTTGAAGGCAAGGGCTTTATTTAATCCTAATAGTTTTGAAACTAAACATATTGATGTTTCCCAAAAAATGTGTTGATCGTACTTGATATATATAATAAAAATGTATTTGTGTTCATTGTGTTTAATATACTAATATATTTAGAAACTTAAATTACCTCATCAAATGCCTCAAAAATTTCAGTGGTACAGACTACTGTCCTTCCTGTTTCACAAATATTTTTGACTGCACAAATAACAATGGCTGCTGACCTTGTATCTAAACATGTTGTTGGTTCATCCATTAGTATGATTGATGGGTTTGAAACAAGCTCGACTGCAATCGTTAGCCTCTTTCTCTGCTCCATAGACAATCCATTTTTCTGTGGTGACCCCACTAAGAAATCTTTTATTTGATCTAGTTCAACAGTTTCAAGGATTTCAGCAACAAATTTCTACGAGAGGAACAAGAAGAATATTGTTAGTTTCTTAGGTAAGCCTCTTATTTATCGATCTAGTGCTATGCTTATTAAATTCGATATATCTCTGAGACTGATGACATACAGATCTTGTTTGTTCGTCGACATGAGAAGGCAGACGAAGCCACGCAGAATAAGTTACAGACTCTTCAACTGTAAGCTGTGGGGAATGTATGTCGACTTGTTCATAGTAGCCCAAGATTCTGACAAATGTTTCCTGCACCTTGGGATATCCACATATTCTTATGTCCCCTACAATATAACATCATGTTTTCCTTCCTGCTAATACATCTAGTAGAGTTGTCTTCCCATCTCCATTAACACCCATTAGTGCAGAAAGAACACCGGTACGTAAAGCACCAGTTATGTTATTAGTCGAAGTCTTCTTGTTGGATAGCCTTGTTTAAACATTTCCTACAAGAGAGTACATTTCTTACATACCTTCATCATCAAATATGAACAAGAAATATATAAAACTATAAAAAAACATGCATAGGCACTAGTGCAGAACCGGGCAATAGCACCGGTTCGTAAGGCCCTTTAGTGTCGGTTCGGTAACCGGCACTAAATTGTAGGCACTAAAGCCCCCCCCCTTTAGTACCGGTTCAGCATGAACCGGTGCTAAAGGGCAACCACGTGGCACGAGCCAGCTCCGTGGGCGCGTAGGACATTAGTACCGGTTCGTAACACCAAGCGGTACTAAATGTTTGGGTGTGTTTTGGTTTTATTTTTAATTTTTACTTTAATTTTCTGTTTTCAATTTAATTTAGTGATTGTTTTACATTATAATGAGTTGTTAAATCATTAGGTGAATGTACCGCAGATTAGTTTGACTGGATGCGTGGATCCTAGCTAAGTCATCAAGTATATGTCATATCCATATTATATATACTTGATCACCTACTTAAGTGATCGAGGTAATATGGATATGGCATACACTTGATCACTTAGCTAGAATCCATCCAGTTGAAACTAATATGCAGTTTCTTTCATAAATGATGTAATAACTGATCATCATCATTATCATATTAATATAAAAACTCTTGCATCATATAATAGCAAAGATATCATCGAGTTCAACATGGTAATGATATTATAAGCGTTCATAAGACCACAAAAGCAAATCACTCTTTGAGATTAAGTTCAGGACGAAGAACACAGACATGAGAGGACAAGTACTAAGAGCATGAAATAGCTAATTAATCACTCCTGCTGCTCTCTCTCAGATAAAATAGCATAGAACATGTATAGCTTTGCTGATTCATCATATTGGAGCATGCAGATGAACCTGTCTCCTAATCGTGGGTTGTGCTTCTGATTGCTGCCCCCTAGTACTTCTCTGTGATTGTTCACAATTTTGCTCCAGTCTTTTACTATTAAGCATTCCTCGCCATTAGAAATCCTGAATGCACTAAAATGCATTGTAGGATATATTGGCCGTAAGCTAACAATATTCATGGTACCTTTAGTCTCGATCCAATCAGGCACAACATTCATCGGGAGTCCCTGTTGAAGAACATCGTATAGTAACATACTTAGCAATGAAGTTTAGCTTAAAAATAATGTATGCAAAAGATGCACTGAGGAGAAATAGTAGAAATCTTACCATCTTTCCTAAATATATGTGGCCGTAGTTCAGTACGAACACTATTGGTCGCATGTTTTGAGTACTAACATTTCTAAGTGCAGGAAAGAAATTTGTCTTGACAACATCAAGATCCTCAAGCCATGAAACATAATGACTTGTCCCCTCGCAGTTTAGTTCAGCCCCGGGACAGTGGACGGTCCTGTCTACCAAGCGCCGGACATGTTTGCTTGATTGGAAGTAAGCTGTCAATATAAATTGAGATTTATTAATTATTCAACTGGTTCAAATAATCTCATATCAAAGACATAAATATGGTTGACAAAATCACATAATGGTAGAACTGGAGGTGTCTGCACATCGACCCAGATGTCTCTATTACCTTCAATATCATCTTTCGGACGAATATCAAATGTGATAACCATATCAGGCTCAAATGCATAAGCCTTGCATAGTGCTTGCCAAGTTTTGCAATCAAAATAGGTGTATGTGTCTGCATTGTATAATTTGACGTTGAAGGTATAACCATGCTCGGTCTTCAAGTCATGCTTAATTACGAAAAAAGACTTGTCGTTGTGACTTACTGTATCCACTTTGAAGTTCTCATCCAGCTTGATGATGAAGCGTCTATCATCAATTAGAAAATTTCTGCCGCACAGGCCACGCTGGTCTTTGCAGTATTCGCACATAATCAAATCGTGTTCGTCGTCAGACATTCCTGTGTTCATAGGTGAAACATTAAACACTTATTAGTTCTATTAATTCAACTAATTCTGTTAATTCAACTAGTTCAACTAGTTCAACTAATTAATTGAACTAATTCAACTAAGCACTTACTAAAAATATACCTAACTAATTGAACTAATTCAACTAAGTAGTTCAACTAATTAATTCAACTAATTCAACTAAGCACTTACTAAAAATATCTTATTAGTTCTATTAATTCAACTAATTCTGTTAATTCAACTAGTTCAACTAGT
>NC_057812.1:52703262-52705343 GCF_018294505.1 Triticum aestivum | reverse complement strand
GAAACATTAAACACATACTAGTTCTATTAATTCAACTAAATAAACTAGTTCTATTAATTCAACTAAGCATTTACTAAAAATAAACTAGTTCTATTAATTTCTTACTAAAATAAAGTAGGTAGTTATATATAGTAATATTTTGATTAGATCATGAAATCTCATATACCTAAATTTTCTTACTAAAAATAAACTTGTTCTATTAATTTTCATACTAAAAGTAAACTAGTTATATTAATTCAACTAGTTCAAATCTCATATATATACCTAATTAATATCTAGCTATACTAATTCAACTTGTTCTAATTCATGTAAAATTGACATTAATATTTAACATCTTTTTCATATAATTCATCTAACATTAACATTCCAACATTATTATCTACGGAATTTATCTAACATTAATCTAAACAACAGAAAATAGAAAATAAGTAAAAACAATGTGTTTGTGTGTGTGTATGTGTGTGTGTGTGTGTATGTGTGTGTGTATGTACGAGCGGGGGGCGGCGGCGGCGGGCGATGCGACGGGGACGGGCGGCGGGCGAGGCGGCGGCGATGGGCGCGGCGGGGGCGACGGCGGTGATGGCGACGACGGGTGGCGAGGGCGACAACGGTGACGGCGACGACGGGTGGCGGGGGCGACGGCGGTGACGGCAACGACGGGTGGCAGGGGCGATGGGCGCGGCAAAGAAGTTGGATCGAGAAGAAGTGGTTGTCGAGGAAACTGATTTTTTCGTAAGTGCCATATATATAGGAGGGGTCTTTAGTACCAGTTGGAGCCACCAAATGCTACTAAAAGCCAATTTTCGCCACGCCAAGGGGCGGGAAACGGCCTCTTTAGTACCGGTTCGTGCCACGAACCGGTACTAAAGGCCCAATCATTAGTACCGATTGGAGCCACCAACCGGTACTAATGGTTGTGCGCTGCCACCGGCGGTGCATAATGTTTAGTCCCACCTCGCCGAGCGAAGGGCAGCCACACTGGTTTATAAACCTAGCCGCGGCTGCTCCTTCGAGCTTCTCTATATATCTGTCTTCTGGGCCTAACTAGGGCGCTGCCTTGTGAGTCTGCTGGCCCTTCTGGGCCTGCATTTGCACACCCTAGGTCTGGCAGGCCCACTGGACAACGCCCCAACAATTTTTTATATAGTTTTTTCTTTTCTGCATTATTTATTTTATTCTATTTATTTTTGAGTAATTTTTTATATAGTTTTTTTCTTTTCTGGATTATTTATTTTCTTCTATTTATTTTTGAGTAATTTTTTGTATAGTTTTATTCTTTTCTGCTTTATTTATTTTATTCTATTTATTTCTGAGTAGTTTTTTGTGACCCTCTCTACTCTGATACTCCGAAATGATAATACCATTGCAAGTTTCAACATTTTCAGAGTTCATTTTGTAGTAATTTTTAATTTCATGGTCATTTAGCTCTCTAAACAATTAGTTAAATGACCGAAAAACAACAAATGATGTCAGAACATGTTGGAAATTGATGACATCGCTTTGAATGCTGCATACTGAACACAAAAGAAGTCCGGAGTTCAAATAAGTTTAAAAAACATTGAAGTGCCCGTGTAACAGATGAGTTCTCGTCCGAAACCCTAATACTCCAAAAGAGTTTGTCCAGTTTGTACACGAAGTGCGTCCAGTTTTTGCCATGACCCTCTCTACTCTTTTCGCACATGCTATGCGGGTGAAATGATGATACCATGCCAAGTTTCAACATTTTCAGAGTTTATTTTGTAGTGATTTTCAATTTCACGGTCATTTAGCTCTCTAAACAATTAGGTAAATGACCGAAAAACAACAAATGATGTCAGAACATGTTGGAAATTGATGACGTCGCTTTGAATGCTGCATACTGAACATAAAATAAGTCCGGAGTTCAAATAAGTTTAAAAAATATTGAAGTGCCCGTGTAAGAGATGAGTTCTCGTCCGAAACCTTGATACTCCGAAAGACTTTGTCTAGTTTGTACACGAAGTGCGTCCAGTTTGTCGTGACCCTCTCTACTTTTTAGCACATGCTATGCAGGTGAAATGATGATACCATGCCAACTTTCAACATTTTCAGATTACATTTTG
>NC_057812.1:52701445-52703252 GCF_018294505.1 Triticum aestivum | reverse complement strand
GTGTTGGAAATTGATGACATCGCTTTGAATGTTGCATACTGAACACAAAAGAAGTCCGGAGTTCAAATAAGTTTAAAAAACATTGAAGTGCCCGTGTAACAGATGAGTTCTCGTCCAAAACCCTGATACTCTGAAAGAGTTTGTCCAGTTTGTACACGAAGTGCGTCCAGTTTTTGCTGTGACCCTCTCTACTCTTTGGCACATGCTATGCGGGTCAAATGATGATACCATGCCCAGTTTCAACATTTTCAAAATTCATTTTGTAGTGATTTTCAATTTCACGGTCATTTAGCTCTCTAAACAATTAGGTAAATGACCGAAAAACATCAAATGATGTCAGAACATGTTGGAAATTGATGACGTCGCTTTGAATGCTGCATACTGAACACAAAAGAAGTCCGGAGTTCAAAAAAGTTTAAAAAACATTGAAGTGCTCGTGTAACAGATGAGTTCTTGTCAGAAACCCTGATACTCCAAAAGAGTTTGTCCAGTTTGTACACGAAGTGCGTCCAGTTTATACCGTGACCCTCTCTACTCTTTCGCACATGCTATGCGGGTCAAATGATGATACCATGCCAAGTTTCAACATTTCCAGAATTCATTTTGTAGCGATTTTCAATTTCACGGTCATTTAGCTCTCTAAACAATTAGGTAAATGACCGAAAAACAACAAATGATGTCAGAACATGTTGGAAATTGATGACGTCGCTTTGAATGCTGCATGCTGAACACAATAGAAGTCCGGAGATCAAATAAGTTTAAAAAACATTGAAGTGCACGTGTAACAGATGAGTTCTCGTCCGAAACCCTGATACTCCGAAAGAGTTTGTCCAGTTTGTACATGAAGTGCATCCAGTTTTTGCCGTGACCCTCTCTACTCTTTCGCACATGCTATGCGGGTGAAATGATGATACCATGCCAAGTTTCAACATTTTCGGAATTCATTTTGTAGTGATTTTCAATTTCACGGTCATTTAGCTCTCTAAACAATTAGGTAAATGATCGAAAAACAACAAATGATGTCAAAACATGTTGGAAATTGATGACATCGCTTTGAATGCTGCATACTGAACACAAAAGAAGTCCGGAGTTCAAATAAGTTTAAAAAACATTAAAGTTCCCGTGTAACAGATGAGTTCTCGTCCGAAACCCTGATACCCCGAAAGAGTTTGTCCAGTTTGTACATGAAGTGCGTCCAGTGTATGCCGTGACCCTCTCTACTCTTTCACACATGCTATGCGGGTCAAATGATGATACCATGCCAAGTTTCAACATCTCCAGAATTCATTTTGTAGTGATTTTCAATTTCACGGTCATTTAGCTCTCTAAACAATTAGGTAAATGACCGAAAAACAACAAATGATGTCAAAACATGTTGGAAATTGATGACGTCGCTTTGAATGCTGCATACTGAACACAAAACAAGTCCGGAGTTCAAATAAGTTTAAAAAACATTGAAGTGCCTGTGTAATAGATGAGTTCTCATCCAAAACCATGATACTCCGAAAGAGTTTGTCCAGTTTGTACATGAAGTGCGTCCAGTTTTTGCCGTGACCCTCTCTACTCTTTCGCACATGCTATGCGGGTCAAATGATGATACCATGCCCAGTTTCGACATTTTCAAGATTCATTTTGTAGTGATTTTCAATTTCACCGTCATTTAGCTCTCTGAACAATTAGGTAATTGACCGAAAAACATCAAATGATGTCAGAACATGTTGGAAATTGATGATGTCGCTTTGAATGCTGCATACTAAACACAAAAGAAGTGCGGAGTTCAAAAAAGTTTAAAAAACATTGAAGTGCT
>NC_057812.1:52695448-52701435 GCF_018294505.1 Triticum aestivum | reverse complement strand
CTTTGAATGCTGCATACTGAACACAAAAGAAGTCCGGAGTTCAAATAAGTTTAAAAAACATTGAAGTGCCCGTGTAAGATATGAGTTCTCGTCCGAAACCCTGATACTCCCAAAGAGTTTGTCCAGTTTGTACACGAAGTGCGTCCAGTTTTTGCCGTGACCCTCTCTACTCTTTTGCACATGCTATGCGGGTGAAATGATGATACCATGCCAATTTTCAACATTTTCAGTATTCATTTGGTAGTGATTTTCAATTTCACGGTCATTTAGCTCTCTAAACAATTAGGTAAATGACCGAAAAACAACAAATGATGTCAGAACATGTTGGAAATTGATGACGTCGCTTTGAATGTTGCATACTGAACACAAAAGAAGTCCGGAGTTCAAATAAGTTATTAAAAATAAAAAAGAGGTGCAATGCTGGTTAATTTGCTTCAAGCCTTTTGGAATAGTCACTAGTAGAAAAAGGGTCAAACGTGAAGCACATTAGTGCCGGTTTGAATTTGAGCCGGCACTAATGTGTACATTAGTGCCGGTTCCAATGGCTAGCCGGGCCGCTCTCATTAGTACCGGTTCGTGGCGAACCTTTAGCACCGGTTCGTGCCACGAACCGGTACTAAAGTGAGTGGTGGCAGGATGTTGTCAGTCCGGGGCCCCTCCAGCACCTTTAGTACCGGGTCGTATCACGAACCGGTACTAAAGGTCGTCCTACATAGACCCTTCGTCCACCCGAGCTCGCTCTGTTCTTTCCCTTTCCCCTCTCCTCTCTGTTCTATTCCCTCTTCCTCTCAAGCTCATCACACATTTTGCCCAAGATTTGAAGGCCCCCATCCATTCAAATGATCACAAAGGTTAGCAACTTTTTTCTTTCATCTCTCATTGCTGGATTATCTCGTGCAATGCTTTATATAGTGATTGATTTTTGAGTTTAGTAATTTGGGAGGAATTATATATATGTGCTAGTATTTGATTTATATGCAATTTGAGGTCAAAAATAACACTTAGTTTTGCATATGTAGGTGTGGTTTACTTAGTACCTTCTAAATCTCCGTCGTAACCACCGTCAATCGCTCGCAACGTCCCATCGCCGGCACCACCTTGTGGTGAGCCTCTTGTTCATGAAGTTTTATATTAAAAAAATGATGTTTGTGTGATTTGGATATATAGTTACTCGTATAATTATCTTACCCATACGTTGTTTGTTATGCATAGTGCCATGGTTTTGATATCCATCCCCATCGGCCCTCGTCCAGGTTATTATTCAGATGTGATATATTCTCTTTTAAAACTATACATTGCATTTCGTGTTTATGACAAATTATGCCCATCAAGTTGACATAGATATTTGTATGTAGGAGGTAGTTGAACCCGAAATTCCAACCGGCCCTATTGTCGAGAGGTTAAATCTAGTTGAAAGAGAAAACGAGGATTTGAAGGAAAAATTGAAAAGAATTGAGGGGGAGAAGATGGAATTGGAGTTGCATGTTGCCGATGTCGTCGATGATCACAAGATTAAGATGGAGAAAATGCGCTTGAAGATTAGAAAGATTAGAAAATATGCCATTCATAGTGAGGCTTGGTATCATTATGCTGTTGGATCAATTGTCACCTTAGTTGCGATCTTGATCGCATTTGTTGTTGCATTTAAATTCTTTAGCTAGAGAGTTATTTGTTTGTTGCATTTAAGTGTTGTATGAACTTTATGTATTGTATTAATTTGGTGTTTTCGGTGCTGTGTATTGAAGATGAGCCGGCAATGGATGTACGATGACCGATGCTCTCCCGAGTTTATTAATGGCGTGCGTACTTTTCTGCTTGCGGCTGAGGCAAACAAGCAAGCGAATGGTTTTATGCATTGTCCATGTGCTGGCTGTAAGAATGGTCGCAATTACTCTATGTCAAGAACCATTCACATCCACCTGTTTGAGTCCAGTTTCATGCCCCACTATAATGTTTGGACCAAGCATGGAGAAAGAGGGGTTATGATGGAAGACAATGAAGAAGAAGAGGACGACGACAGCTATCCTGGCCATGGGTTCCCTGAATACAATGATACAACAATGAGGGAAGAAGCTGAGCCGGTAATGCGGGAAGAAGCTGAGCCGGCAATGCAGGAAGAAGCTGAAGAAGAGGCATTGGATGAGCCCGTTGATGATCTAGGTCGGGCCATTGCCGATGCAAAGAGAAACTGCGCAAGCGATTTGGAGAAGAAGAAGTTGTAGCGCATGTTAGAGGATCACAAAAAATTGTTGTACCCGAATTGCATAGGTGACAAGAAAAAGCTGGGCACCATACTAGAATTGCTGCAATGGAAGGCAGAGAATGGTGTATCTGACAAGGGATTTGGAAAGTTGCTGGTAATGATAAAGTATATGCTTCCAAAGGACAACGAATTGCCTGAGAGTACGTACCAAGCAAACAAGGTTGTCTGCCCTCTAGGGTTAGAGGTGCATAAGATACATGCATGCCCTAATGATTGCATCCTCTACCGCGGTGAGTACGAGGATTTGAACGCTTGCCCGGTATGCGGTGCATTGCGCTATAAGATCAGCCGCGATGACCCTGTTGATGTCGAGGGCGAGCGCCCCAGGAAGAAGATTCTCGCCAAGGTGATGTGGTATGCTCCTATAATACTACGGTTGAAATGTTTGTTCCAAAACAAAGAGCATGCCACGGCGATGCGATGGCACAGAGAAGACCGTAAGAAAGACGGAAAGTTGAGAGTACCCGCTGACGGGTCGCAGTGGACAAAAAATCAAAAGAAAGTACGGGAAGGAGTTTGCAGATGACGCAAGGAACATATGGTTTGGTCTAAGCGCAGATGGCATTAATCCTTTTGGGGAGCAGAGCAGCAACCATAGCACCTGGCCTGTGACTCTATGTTTGTATAACCTTCCTCCTTGGTTGTGCATGAAGCGGAAGTTCATTATGATGCCAGTACTCATCCAAGGCCCTAAGCAACCCGGAAACGACATTGATGTGTACCTAAGGCCATTAGTTGAAGAACTCTTACAACTGTGGAATGGAACAGATGTACGTGCGTGGGATGAGCACATGGGGGAAGAATTTGACCTAAAGGCGTTGTTGTTCGTGACCATCAATGATTGGCCTGCTCTCAGTAACCTTTCAGGACAGACAAACAAGGGATACCGCGCATGCACGCACTGTTTGGACGATACAGACAGTATATATTTGGCTAATTGTAAGAAGAATGTGTACCTGGGACATCGTCGATTTCTTCCAAGCAGGCATCCCATAAGAAAGAAAGGCAAGAATTTCAAAGGTGAGGCGGATCACCGGACGAAGCCTCGCCACCGTACTGGTGCTGATGTACATGATATGGTCAAGGATTTGAAGGTGGTCTTTGGAAAGGGCCCTGGTGGACAACCTGTTCCGAATGACGCTGACGGACGCGCACCCATGTGGAAGAAGAAATCTATATTTTGGGACCTGCCCTATTGGAAAGACCTAGAGGTCCGCTCCACAATCGACGTGATGCACGTGACGAAGAATCTTTGTGTGACCCTGCTTGGCTTCTTGGGTGTGTATGGGAAGACAAAAGATACACCTAAGGCACGGGAGGACCAGCAACGTATGGATAGAAAAGACGGCATACATCAGGGTCATGCAAGCTACGCTCTTACCAAAGAAGAGAAGGAAATCTTCTTTGAATGCCTGCTTAGTATTAAGGTACCGTCTGGCTTCTCGTCGAATATAAAGGGAATAATAAACATGGCAGAGAAAAAGTTCCAGAACCTAAAGTCGCATGACTGCCACGTGATTATGACGCAACTGCTTCCGGTTGCATTGAGGGGGCTTCTACCGGAAAAAGTTCGATTAGCCATTGTGAAGCTATGTGCATTTCTCAATGCAATCTCTCAGAAGGTAATCGATCCAGAAATCATACCATGGTTAGAGACTGATTTGGTGCAATGTCTTGTCAGTTTCGAGTTGGTGTTCCCACAATCCTTCTTCAACATCATGACGCACGTCCTAGTTCACCTATGAGAAGAGATTAACGTTTTGGGTCCTGTATTTCTACATAATATGTTCCCCTTTGAGAGGTTCATGGGAGTCTTCAAGAAATATGTTCATAACCATGCTAGGCCAGAAGGAAGCATCTCCCAGGGCCATGAAAATGAGGAGGTCATTGAGTTTTGTATTGACTTTATTCCTGACCTTAAGCCGATTGGTGTTCCTGAATCGCGGCATAAGGGCAGACTGGATGGAAAAGGCATGCTAGGAGGGAAACAAATAATATGTATGGACAGACATTCTCTCACTGAAGCACACTACACAGTTCTACAGAATTCCACCTTGGTGGCTCTGTATATGGATGAACACAAGAATTTGCTACGCTCCAAACACCCGGAGCGGTCTGATGACTGGATTACACGTGAACAAACTAGGAGTTTCGCCAGCTGGTTGCAGACACGTACCATGCATGACACCTCTATTGAAGATGACTTGTACTTGCTGTCCCAATTACCATCTTCGAATATAATGACTTTCAAAGGGTATGAGATAAATAGTAATACATTTTACACGATCGCCCAAGATAAAAAGAGCACCAACCAAAACAGTGGTGTCCGCTTTGATGCAGAAACCAAGACAGGAAAGGAAACATATTATGGTTATATACAGGACATATGGGAACTTGACTATCGACGTGGTTTGAAGGTCTCTTTGTTTCGGTGCAAATGGGTCAATATGACACGAGGCGGGGTGACGGAAGACCCGCAGTACGGAATGACAACAGTGGATCTCAACAATCTTGCGTATGCAGACGAACCATTCGTCCTAGCCAATGATGTGGCACAGGTTTTTATGTGAAGGACATGTCTACCAAGCCAAGAAAAACAGAATATAAGGAAGCGAATGCATCGTACGATGAGCCAAAGCGGCACATAGTTCTTTCTCGGAAGAGAAACATCGTGGGAGTGGATGACAAGACAGACATGTCAGAAGATTATGAAAAATTTGATAAAATTGCTCCATTCACAGTGAATATTGACCCGAGCATACCGTTAAATGATGAAGATTTTCCATGGTTACGACGCAAATAGACACACGTGAAGAAAAAGTTTCACACCCAAAGATCTGGGATGTGATCGGCTTCACTATCATCACTTTCTTCTGTGTTTCACATCCAGGAGGGAATCTCTGTAATAGTTAGGGTAGTTATGTGTTTTGGCATTTGAAACGCGAAGAGATTTTATGTGCAAACAAATTCTTTCATGCCTTTACTGATTTTTAAAGTTAAGTTATTCACAAACTAGTGATTCACACTAATTTAAAATAATTAAAATTTTAAACTATTCAAATTTGAAAACTACGGGCACTAACAGAAAGTTTGTAATTTTTTGTACCTAAAGCAAAAATATTCACAAAGAAACTCTAAATACACAAAAAAACAACTCAAAAATAAATAAAGCAAAAAAATAAAAAAGCCTGCCTACTGGGCTAGAGCGGCCTGCATACGACTAGAAACCCAACCTGTTGTTGGGCTAGGATGCAGGCCCACAAAGGCCCAGTAGGCCCACAGGGCAGCACAGAACATGTAGGCCCAGTAGGCATGCTTTGGAGAGGAGCTCGAGAGAGCTACCGCACGGGGGTTTATAAACCAGTGCGGACGCCCCTCGGCTAGCAAGGTGGGACTAAACTTGCCGCACAGCACCTTGCCAGCGCACCCCCTTTAGTACCGGGTGGTGGCTCCAACCGGTACTAAAGGCCCCCCCTTTAGTACCGGTTGGAGCCACCACCCGGTACTAAAGGGTGTGCAATTCCCGCCGCTTGGCCTGGCCAAAATAGGCCTTTAGTACCGGTTGGTGGCTCCAACCAGTACTAAAGGTCCATCATATATAACTAAACACTTCAAAAATTTCAGTTTCTCATCTGCTTCTTCTCCTCTGCCCCGTCGCCCGCCGCCCCCGTCTCCATATCCCTCGTTGCCGCCCCCGTCGCTGCCCCGTCCCCGTCGTCGCCGC
>NC_057812.1:52689964-52695021 GCF_018294505.1 Triticum aestivum | reverse complement strand
AGTTAGAGTTGTTAGGAATTTTTCTGTTTTTTAGTTATAGAAATAGTTATAAAAAAGTTAGAATTTTTTCTTTTTTTTAGTTATATAAATATTAGAAATGTTATACAAATGTTAGTTATATATATATAGAAATGTTATAAATTTTTTTTCTGTTTTTTAGTTATAGAAATATTAGAAATGTTATAGAAATGTTAGTTATATAGCATTGTCAGAAATGTTATTGGAATGTTAGTTATATAGAAATGTTAGAAATTTTAGTTATCAAAATCCAATCATTAAAAAAATGTTACTTTTTGCAGGCATATAGCTAGTATTTGTTCTTGACGATGCCCGGCCCGCATCCTCGCCGTCGACCCGTCCGCGACGACGTCCGGCTGACCCATGTCCGAGACTCGGCTCCGCCAGGCTGGCACTGGGAGGTGCTGCCTGGAGGGGCGCGCCGCTTGATGAGGAACCCAGGCCCGGTCGTCAACCCTGATCTCGTTTGGTGGCGTTCGCATGGGCCAGTTTCGGTGCGGAGGGAGCCGGCCCCGCTGGAGGTGGTACATCGCCGTGTCAGGGAGGAGGACGAGCACGTCCATCGCTACATGGTTCCGTTAGCGGGCGGCAGGTTCTCCAATACCTGGCAGTTTCTTCAGGGATCTCACTTCAGCTATGATCCTGTGAGGGTTCCTTCTCTTTGGGTGTCCACCGCCCGCGCCGCATGATCCGACGATGTATTCGAGATTATATCTATTATTCGAGACGATGTATTCGAGATTATATCTATTATTCGAGACGATGTATTCGAGATTATATCTATTATTCGAGACGACGTATTCGAGATTATATTCGATGATGCTTATTATGTACTATGATTGATTCAGTTTTTCCTTATTAATTGATTGCATCCATGCATTGTAATTTGAATATATTTCTTTTGGATTAGTTAAACAAAACCTATGGCGGACAATACCAGCAGAGAGGGAGAAGAGGCCCTGTTCAATATCATACGCAATGCTCGCGGGCTAGATGATGATCGGAATGAAGAATATTATGACGGCTTCGAATATCTAAACAACACCGGGGAGGGTGATATGATATTCGATCGCGACGACCGAAATGATGAAGTCATGAACTATGAACATGACGAAGAAAATGTTGATCTTGAAACAACAAAGATCAGCGAGGTATATATATTTATATAAACAGGCATCTAGTGATCATCACATGTTTTAAATGACTTGCAGATATATTAACGAATCGATCTTTCTTCTTTCAGCCATCCGGATCGAGCAAATCTTCAGGCAACAGGACGAAACGAGGCCCGAACAAAAAGTTGAAGGAGGGCGTAAAGTACAATATCGAGGCAATCAGACCTAATGGCGAACCATTCGCGCCTAAGAAGATTGCGGACAAGTTCGTTCGTCAGTGCGGAGTTCTTGTGAAGGACCAACTCCTGATCTCCCTTCAAGAATGGAGAGAGCCAGCAAAGCCACGTCCAGGAGTTACTTTTGTCGACGACAGACAAAAACATTTGCTTTGGAAACGCTCATGGAACATTTCACCCTACCAGATCATTTCACAGATGCAGATGTGGAGAAAGTCAAGGACGCTGCTCTTAGGAAGATGGCGATTGCATTCAAGGACCGCAAGATTCGTGAATGGGCCAAGTACGTCAATGAAGGAACGAAGACTCCAGTATTTGAGGGAACACTAGAGAACCAAAGTGCTCAATGGGACGATTTCGTAAAATTCAAGGATTCGGAATTATCTAAGGAACGGTCAAGAATAAACAAGGCCAATGCCGCAAAAAAGGATAAGTTCCATAAGCTGGGGCCAGGTGGCTATGCGGTGGGAATGCCTAAGTGGGATAAGTCTGAGAAAGAGTTGCTGGATGCAGGTGTCACTCCAGAAACATTGAGCTGGCCCCCCAGGTGCAGGACTTGGTTCTATGCGCATGGTGGAGAGTTGGACCCGAAGACAGGCAACATTTCGAAGAAGGCATGTCTGGACGAAGCCGAAGATAAGCTACTTGTTGCAATAGAAGAGGCTCGATCCGGGTTGTTCGAGCCCAACAAAGAGAACGACGAGCTTACGCGTGCCCTGAGAAATCCTGAACACCCGGGAAGAACACGAGGCATGGGCGCTATTCCGTGGTATGAGGGGTTTTCGGACTGAAACGCCGACTACAGAACCCGTGCGAGAAAGAAGATTGCGGAGGAGAAGAAGAGGAAGATGGAGGAGGAGCAGAGGAAGCTAGACTATGAACGCCTACAGGGCCTAGAATCAGTGCATGCGGACTTGGCAATCAAATTCCAGCGGTAGCAGGAGCAGATCGACTCACTTAGCCAGCAAAGGGGGTCTCAGCAGCTAGCGGATGATCCACCAATGGATAGCACCGTCCCATCCATGCCGAGAAGCAGCGTGGGTTCCGCCCCGGGCGACGCATTGCTGGATAGCTACCCAGTGGATGACATCATGGAGAACACTAACTGCGAGCTACACTTCAAAATGAAGAACATATCCATGAAGGTGGCGGACGCCCTTGCTTTTACAAATCCCCCCGAGGCAACCTTCCATTGCAACCCGATTCCAGCGGGCTATGCTCGTGTCTTGGTTGATGAGGTGGTGGACCAATATTTGGGGCTAGAGCTTGACATTCCTGGAGGTGACGATGAGCACAACTAGGAGAGGCCAACCATCGTATCATCCTATGGAGAAAGGATTGTATCATCTTTCGAAGGCCACTGACACCGCGTCATCCGACTCCTCATCGCAGTCCGCCACCGAGTCAGCAGACTCTCGCTCCTCCAAGTGCACCAACGCGTCAGGCCACTCCTCCTCCAAGTCCGGCACAACTTCAGGCCACTCCTCCTCCAAGTCCGGCAAAGCGTTAGGCCACTCCTCCTCCAAGTCCGGCACAGCTTCAGGCCACTCGTCCTCCAAGTCCGGCACAGCTTCAGGCCACTCCTCCTCCTCCAACTCAGCCACGTCAGCCGTCTTCGCCGCCTCAGCAATCACGGAAGAGAGCCGCCTCAGCTATGGTCTGTAGCGGTACAAGTCGAGGTAGTACTGCAGGTACAGGAGGAGGCAAGCGATTTCAATATGGTCCAAGCCTCGCGCCTCTTCCGCAGAGGCCTTACGACAAGTCCGAGGAGGAAAACGTAGCCATATCGAAGGCCGAGGTGGAAGCCCATTTTGCACCGAAACCGCCACCGCCGCCAAGGGAGAAAGTGCGTGTGGAAAAGATTGACCACTTCATTCGTATGGCTAGACCACCAGCTCCCAAGCCTGTTGACACAGACTATGAGCGCCACCTCAGGAAGTTAAATCGAGAACGTCTACAGAAAGAGGCGAGCTTGAGCTCGAGCAAATCAGCTGGCAAAAGGAGCGGTAAAACCGTTCCCCAGCTGGGAGAACAGGCGGCGCAATCAATCCCCCCGCTTGTTGTGCCAACAACACATGAGAGTAGGCGCGCCCAATATTATTGTGGGTAAACCGTTAACGTTCCCGGGGTGGGCGATGTGGTAATAACCGAGGAGCATATTGAGCAGGCCGAATCAATCGGGATCACCGTTGGACAACTCCTTGATATCGAGCACATGTCTCCGACTAGAGAGGAGGAAATAAAACGGAAATATGCCCGGGGCCAACCTTTGGTCGAGCCAGAGGAGGTCAATAAGCTCCCAACGAGAATGTATGAATTGCATCAATGGTACATGGACATTATCAAGATTTACAATCGAGAGTCCCTCATGGTGAATGTCAACGAGGAGCATTACTACCATAAAAAAGCTGTGACCGTTGAGTATTCAGAACTATTTCAGCTATACAATAAAGACGCACTTGACAAATCTATCGTCAGTTACTATTGTCTGTAAGTGATTTCTTTCTGTAATTTAAGTCTCAAGCTAGCTGATCATTTTGATCAATCATTACCTGTAATTATCCTTACTATATTCTTTTCTGTGGTATTATGCAGGATGAAGATTTATGAAATGAAAAAAGGTGGACGCTATGGCATTGGGTTCGTTGACCCAAATACCATTAATGAATACACATGGAAAATAGATCCATATCACGAAAAATGTGTAGAGGAAAGCATGCTACAGTTCTTCAAGGAACTCAAATACAATGAAGATATACTACTTCCTTACAACTTCTAGTGAGTCACACTGTCTTGTACTACAAATTCTGTTTTTCCCTACTAGCTATAGCTACATGTATTTGCTTACATATGCTCGCTTAATTAATACATGCAAACGTGTGTGCATGCAGATTTCACTGGATCTTGTTAATCAATAAAGTTGATGAAGGAACAGTTGAAGTACTAGACTCGCTACTTAAGAAAGCAAGTGACTACACCATCGTGAAGAGGATAGTTAACAGGTAATTTCAATCATTATTAACTATATCTCGGCCTATTTAATTAGTTCGTCATTTCTTGATAACAACTATTTAATAACCCATTTATTCATTTTCTTTGTCGGCGGGGCAGGGCTTGGGCAAAGTTCATCAGGGCCACTCCAGGCGCATGGAAACAAAAGCTGAAATGGTATCGACCCAAGGTAAGTAATTAAGTAGTACTAGCTAGCTGCCATCTCTTTAATTATCATGCTGGATTAATTATTATCTGATCAAATTCCATTCTCGTAAAGGCCCTGAAGCAGACGCCGGGGAATGATCTATGTGGATACTACGTTTGCGAGAACATTCGCATGATGGCGTCCGAAAGGAGCAAATCTCAAAGACAGTAGTGGGTACGATATCGATTGTCAGAACACTATTCACAATTTTTACACCATTATCGATATCTAGTTACACAACTAATACACATGCATATTGATCTCCTTCTTAACAGTTCAAAGAGGTGCGGGACAAGCTCCTAGCACAGGACCGGATAGAAGCAATTCAAAATAAAATAGCGGGATTTTTGCTCGACCAGGTCATAGATCCCAAAGGAGAATACTATTACCCGCTACCGCCCCCATGAACCACTTCCAATTGTTATTGTGCTCCGAAGGCACCAATTGGCTAGGCTAATGCCACTGGCTCCGAAGGCACCAATTAGGAGA
>NC_057812.1:52452974-52689503 GCF_018294505.1 Triticum aestivum | reverse complement strand
CATGTGCGTATATATATTATGATCGGTTCTACTAGAAATTATATTTATATATATGCATAACGTGTACAATATGTAGTATCGTAAAATACCAGCAATCGAAAAAGAATTAAATGTGAAACACAAAATTGAATGAAAAAAAGAAATCATAAACCCAAAACCCCCCCAACATTTTAATACCGGTTGGTGACACCAACCGGTACTAAAGGGCTCCCTGCCCCTGAAGCTGGCTCGTGCCACGTGATTGCCCTTTAGCACCGGTTCGTGCTGAACCGGTACTAAAGGGGGGCGGTGCTGAACCGGTACTAAAGGGGGGGGGCCTTTAGTGCCTACATTTTAGCGCCGGTTACCAAACCGGCACTAAAGGGCCTTACGAACCGGTGCTATTGCCCGGTTCTGCACTAGTGAGTGTAGACTGCACTGCACATAGCTCAGTGCAATCTATGCTATTCCGAAAGGCTTGAAGCTAATCAATGTGCAGGTGAGCATTGCGCCTCTTCGTCATTGTCTCTGCACTCACGGCTTATAAACCGCTCATACTGCCTCTCTCTTGGCGAGGTGGGACCAAAGATCAGCTTACTAAGAAACTCTAGTACCGGTTCATGCTATGAACCGGTACTAAAGGTCTTCGTGGGGGCCCAGCCTGACCACAGCCACACTGGCCTCATTAGTACCAGTTCATGGCATGAACCGGTACTAAAGGTTGCCCACGAACCGGTACTAATGATGCCCACCCGCCTAGCCGTTGGAACCGGCACTAATGGTCACATTAGTGCCGGCTCAAATTCAAACCGGCACTAATGTGCTTCACATTTGACCCTTTTTCTACTAGTGAGGGGGCTTGCTTAATTACCGGTGGGGTATCAATGTAGTAGTTCAGATCGTGGAATGTGATTGGAAGATGCATAACTGGTATTGTAATCTTTGCTGCAATAAGATGAATGCATTGAAGAAGCATGCACTTTTATGGGACCTTCATTTTTTTTACTATTAATTAGTATTGAGATGTTTATGTCTTTACCTTTGGAAATATTTGATTGATCATCAGACTCATTTTCAATAGTGGAATCTTTTTCCTGCTGTTGACATAAGCTCTTTGTAGGCCTGCTTCCGTGATATTCTTCTGTAGCTGAAATTGGCAAAATTATACTAGGATTCTAAAGTAAGTAACATAGGTGTATAAAGTCTAATTAACTGGTGCTCCATAGTGCCTCGGCACTATATTCCCGTATCTAGATTCATCGAGATATTTGTGAAGTCTAATTTATTCCAAACTAGTTTGATCTTTTCAGTCTGTACTTTGTTTTGTTATTGCTTGGATT
Organism: Triticum aestivum; assembly: GCF_018294505.1. Classification (NCBI taxonomy): domain Eukaryota; kingdom Viridiplantae; phylum Streptophyta; class Magnoliopsida; order Poales; family Poaceae; genus Triticum; species Triticum aestivum. The sequence continues at coordinate 52,688,184 of NC_057812.1, read as the reverse complement.
GTAGGTACCTGTATGTTTATAAAACTACTATATGGATGAGTTTACCCAAAACTATTTGGGATCGAGTGGATATTTTGAAATTATACCTAGCAATGGCAACCAGTTATATTACCAAATTTGCTGTATTTCAAATCACAGTGCCTCTTACTATAATATAGATGTACTTTCTTCATTAGTAGCAAACTTACGAGTTTTGTAATCTAGTGCCAATCCAAAAGCGATATAAAATAAAAGAATAGATCCAAGCAAGGCTCCAAAGGATATCTAATAAAAATGCCAACTGTAATATAGGCGATGATTAACCAGGATTTGGTTCCCAATTTTTATGTTTTGAATACTTTCCTGAAAATAATACAAGTAGCAATGGTGTTAGATGCTTGACATCAGCTGATCACTCAATATTTTATTTGGAAAAAAAATCATTTCACCTTCTGCCATCTTGGTTCCAGGAATTCGTTAAGAACTATGCTGATTTCTGCATATGTCATTGGCGATATCCAAAATCCCCAGTTTAACCATCCTGGCATGGAGGCTGGGACAATAAAGTAACAAAATTTGTTTAGATTTGCTAGGGCTATAAGTTATATGCATTTAATGAGCAAAGGTTATCTTACTCTTGGGAAGAATGAAACCTCCGAATGTAAGGAATACTGTTAGAGCAAGAAAAAGGTAGAAGAAGGACACAATAGGTGTTTGGAAGTATGAAGCAATAAATCGATACTGCAAGGTGACTGAATGATGGAGAAGACAAAGTATCAGAAACTGGCAGAAGAACCTAGAAATGAATATAAATAAAATATGTTAGAGTTTCTCAATGTTTGTTCTTATCATTGTAAGCTTGAGAAAATTCCATAATTACCTCGAAACAGTAGGTGTATAACTAATACCATAATATGTGATAGATATTCATACAAGCGAATCTAGTATCGAAACAGGGACCTTTAGGACTGAAGCTGGTATTGCATATGCCCATGATGAACAGAAATAGTAGCTCTTTTGCTTGTAAAAACTTGGGAGTCTCCCAATCTGCATGCTCATCTCTGGTATGCCATTTAGCATAATCATGAAGATGGAAAAAAATAATGCTCCAATGTAGTAATTTGCGTGAGTGAAACTTATTGTCATGCGAGTTCGAAGGAATATAGACATTGTTACGAGTGCAATAATGGCAAGCTGCATCAAGGAGTAAATCTCAGTTTGGACTCATAATTTACTTTGTACAGGAAAGAGTGCCTCAGAATGAAGTGTAACCTGGCCTGTTTTGAAGACATAAACAAACATATTACTTTTCATTAGGAGTGCTTCCCTTGCTCCACAGGCTTTGAACATTTCCAGTTTTCGTAGCGAATACTTATTGAGTGCTAAAGCTTCCTTGCCCAACTCGCTTATGGGAGGTACACTTTGCTCATGTAGTTTTTGTTAAACATGCTACATGCGACAGGTTTAGCCAGGTTGGACTTGTAGATATACATTGGTTGGTTAAGTTAGTTCTATCTCTTGTAACCGAATAGATTCTTCTCTATCCTTGTATCCCAAGTTTGTAATCTGAACAACCTGTACGCATGTACCAGAGATAAGCGCTGGCTATATAAACACGAACCCGTCGCCCTCGGTAGGGTACGACGTTTTCCCTAAACTTTCCACATGGTATACAGAGCTATTCTCTTCCATTACATCTAGTTCTCGATCTCCACAACCAAGCCACCATGTCCTCCTCCTCGAGCGTTCCTCAGGGCACCCTGACCGGCCAGATCACCGAGAAGCTCACGCGCACGAACTACGTGCTCTGGCGTACCCAGATCACGCCGCAACTCCGAGGCGCCGGGTTCTTCGGCTACGTCGATGGATCCACTAAGGAACCTGCCTCGACCGTCATCACCAAGCTGGCGGATGGAAAGGAGGAGTCGTCACCAAATCCCCTGCATTCAATTTGGATCAGGGAAGATCAACAGGTATTAGGGTATCTGCTGAATAACTTGTCGAAGGAAGTGCTTGTGCAGGTTACGGCCATCACCCATGCGTACGATCTTTGGACGGCGCTCGCGCACATGTTCTCCTCGACCTCGATCTCCCGTATCAACAACATCCGCATAGCACTTGCTAATGCGCAGAAGGGGCAGCAGTCTGTGGCGACGTACTTTGCCCAGATGCGCTCGCTGGCGGATGAGCTGGCGGCGGTGGGAAAGCCCCTGGAGGAAGATCAACTGATCTCTCACATCCTTGCGGGGCTCGACATGGAGTACCAGCCGCTGGTCTCAGCGCCGGATGCTCGCACCATCCCGGTCACGATCGATGAGCTCTTTGCTCAGATGAGCAACTTCGACCAGAGGATGGCGTTCTACCGCGTCAACGACAACGGCTTCAAGTCTTCGGCCAACAGTGCTTCACGTGGCCGTGGAGGCGGTGGCTCCTCCCGCTACCGTGGCCCTCCGCGCAAAGGGCAAAACGGCAACAACAACAACAACCCTCGCACCAACAACAACACCAGCAGCGGCAATGGCAGCGGCCGGCCCTCCTACAACAACACCAAGGGTCGCCACAACAACTCTGCTAGGTATCGCCCTGACGCTGTCAAGTGTCAGATCTGCGGTAAGCTGGGGCACTCCGCGAAGGACTGCTGGTACCGTTTTGAGGATGACGACTCATCCCAAGACGAGAAAGTAGCCGGCGGTGCTGAAGGATCGTACGGCGTCGATACAAACTGGTACATGGACAGTGGTGCTACCAACCACATCACGGGCGAACTGGAGAAAGTGACCATGAGGGAGAAGTACCGCGGCCCCGACCAAATCCATGCTGCCAATGGAGAAGGTATGGAAATCTGTCATATTGGTCACTCAACTATTAAAACCACTCACCGAAAACTTCATCTTAGAAAAATCTTGCATGTCCCTAAAGCCTCCATGAATCTTCTTTCTGTTCATCGAATCACCCTTGATAATCATGTGTTTCTTGAGTTTCACCCCTTCTTCTTTTTCATCAAGGACCAGGTCACGAAGAAAATCCTATATCGAGGTAGATGCGTTCGAGGGCTGTATTCGTTGATTCCTGAACTTAGGAGGCTCAATAAGCAAGCATGTGGTGTCACCAAGCTCTCATCCTCTCGGTGGCATGATCATTTAGGGCATGCATCATTTTCTTTAGTTGAAAGATTGCTTAGGAAAAATAAGCTCTCATATGTTGGAGAGCACAATCGTGAAACAATTTGTGATTCTTGTCAAAAGGCTAAAAGCCATCAATTATCATATCCAATTTCTATGAGTATTTCTACCAAACCTTTGCAACTCATCTTTTCTGATGTTTGGGGTCTTGCCCCCTCCTCTGCTGGTAGACATAGTTATTATGTGAGTTTCATTGATGGCTATAGCAAATATTCCTGGATCTATCTTCTTGAGAAAAGATCTGATGTGTTTCAAGTATTCCAAAATTTCCAAGCTTTAGTTGAAAGGAAATTTGATAGCAAAATACTTGCTGTCCAATCTGATTGGGGAGGGGAATATGAAAAGTTGAATTCCTTCTTCCAACAACTTGGTGTATCTCACCATGTCGCTTGCCCACATGCTCATCAGCAAAACGGGTCAGCTGAGCGCAAGCACATACACATTGTAGAAGTAGGGCTTTCTCTACTTGCACGTGCATCCATGCCACTTAAGTTTTGGGATGAAGCTTTCCTCACCGCCGTGCATCTCATCAATATATTACCTAGCCGAGTCATCAACTATGAAACTCCTACTGAGCGACTTCTTCACACCAAACCTGAGTACAAGTCACTTCGTGTCTTTGGATGTGCCTGTTGGCCAAACCTCAGACCTTACAACAATAGAAAGCTCATGTTCCGCTCGACACAATGTGTATTTATTGGATATAGTGCTCAACACAAAGGTGTGAAATGCCTTGATGTTTCCACCGGCCGTGTCTACATCTCCAGGGATGTTGTTTTTGATGAAACTAAATTCCCCTTCGCCGATCTTCATCCCAATGCCGGAGCACTTCTTCGCCAAGAAATCCTCCTATTGCCCTCACATCTCACCGGTGTTGTCACAGGGGAAAATAGTTGTGGTGAACCAATATTGACTGATTCTCATAACAGCATGCATGAGCTTTTTGACACTACAGGTGAAAATACAGAAGAAATTGCTGCCGAAAATGAAGAAAATAATGTGGCGCCGGGGCCATATTTTATGTGTCCGCCGCCAGGGAGCAAATCTCCCTCGGGATCGCTGCAGCAGCAGTCTGGCGGCGCATCTTCCGCGGGCTCCGCACCGCAGGAGTGGGCCAGCGCGCCGGCTTTTGGCTCCGCGCCACCCGTCCGTGAAAGCGACCGCGCGGGCCACCCCGATGACGCGCCTGATTCCGGGCTGGGCGAGTCCGCTACTGCCACGTGGCCCGTGGCTCGGTGGCCCACTGATGAGACTCGGTGCTACTCCCGGCACGCTACACAACCTGCACCTGATGCGCCTCCATCAGCCCGACCGGCTCAATCATCGCGCCATGATGATGTACCTGTTGGGCCTGGTGCGACCCGGCGTGCTGCACCAACCGCGTCTGACGCGCCTTCACCAGCCCGACCGGCCCAATCATTGCACAATGATGGCGTGTCAGCTAAGCCTGGCACAGGATCCTCTGAGCCATCCTTGTCACCTCCGCCTCTGCGTTCAGCCACAGAAGATCCTCCAGCGCGTCGATCCAAGCCAGCCATATCAGCCTCGGGATCCGCCGCTGCAGGGGGTGCTCCTGGATCTTCTGTGGAGCCCTCTACACCACGGACAAGGCTACAAAAAGGGGTACTCAAACCTGTAAATTACAAAAATATTACCAAATTTGGTTTGGCTTGCTCCACAGGTGAACCTGCTACGCTTCAAGAGGCACTGGGTGATGTGACGTGGAGAAAGGCCATGGAGGAAGAACACATAGCACTGCAAAGAAACAAGACCTGGCACCTAGTTCCTCCACGGCAAGGTAAAAACGTGATTGACTGCAAGTGAGTTTTCAGAATCAAAAGAAAATCTGATGGAACTATTGATCGTTATAAAGCTATGTTGGTTGCAAAAGGTTTTAAGCAAAGGTATGGTTTGGACTATGAAGATACCTTTAGTCCAGTAGTAAAAGCTGCAACCATTCGCCTAGTTTTGTCTATTGCTGTTTTCAGGGGATGGAGTCTCAGACAACTGGATGTAAAGAATGCGTTTCTTCATGGTGTTCTGGAAGAGGACGTCTATATGAAACAACCTCATGGGTTTGAAAACAAAAAGTTCCCCTCACATGTGTGCAAATTTGACAAAGCTATATATGGTCTGAAGCAGGCCCCTAGAGCATGGTACTCACGTCTCAGTCACAAACTGCAAGCACTTGGGTTTATCCCCTCCAAGGCTGACACCTCATTGTTCATTTACAACAAGTCAAATACTTCCTTGTTTTTGCTTATCTATGTTGATGATATTATTGTCACTAGTTCATCTAATGAAGCAGTGGCAGGACTGTTGAGGGATTTGAGTGTTGAGTTTGCTCTCAAAGATCTAGGAGACTTACACTTCTTCCTAGGTATTGAAGTACAGAAACATGGAGATGATCTTCATTTGTCTCAGGAAAAGTATGCAACAGATCTTGTAAAAAGGGCTGGTTTGCAAGGATGTAAACCCTCATCAACTCCCTTATCAAGCTCTGAAAAATTATCTCTGACAGAAGGAAACCTCTTGAATCAAGAGGACAGTGCCAACTACAGAAGTTTGGTAGGTGCACTTCAGTACTTGACCCTTACAAGGCCAGATATATCCTTTGCTGTTAACAAAGTATGTCAATTTCTTCATGCACCCACTACTGTTCATTGGACTGCAGCTAAGCGCATTGTCAGATATGTTAAACATACTTTGGGTACTGGTCTTACTTTCAACAAATCATCATTTGTGCTTATCAGTGCTTTCTCAGACTTTGACTGGGCAGGCTGTGTAGATGACAGACGATCAATAGGTGGTTTTGCGGTGTTCTTTGGGCCTAATCTCATATCATGGTGTGCAAAGAAACAAGCCACCGTATCAAGGTCAAGTACAGAGGCAGAATACAAAGCTCTTGCAAATGCTACAGCAGAAATTATCTGGGTTCAGTCTTTGCTAAGGGAACTTGGCATTAAACGGATTCCAGCTTCATGCTTATGGTGTGACAACCTTGGTGCTACATACTTATCAGCTAACCCAGTTTTTTATGCCAGAACGAAGCACATTGAAATAGACTTTCATTTTGTCAGAGAAAGAGTTGCTAGCAAGCAACTGGACATTTGGTTTATCCATTCTAGAGATCAAGTTGCTGATGGATTTACAAAGGCGTTGCCTACAAAAAGCTTTGAAGAATTCAAGCGTAATCTCAACTTATGTAAGTTGTGAATAAGGGGGAGTGTTAAACATGCTACATGCGACAGGTTTAGCCAGGTTGGACTTGTAGATATACATTGGTTGTTTAAGTTAGTTCTATCTCTTGTAACCAAATAGATTCTTCTCTATCCCTTGTATCCCAAGTTTGTAATCTGAACAACCTGTACGCATGTACCAGAGATAAGCGCTGGTTATATAAACATGAACCCGTCGCCCTCGGTAGGGTACGACGTTTTCCCTAAACTTTCCACAGTTTTCTCCCCCTGTGATTCTCCTTGAACATGCTTGATAATTCATGATGTGAGATATATCTGTATGATTCATGTGGACCCAACCAGTACTGTTGTTGGTCCTTCCAGGACAAGATCTAATGATTTCAAAATTAGAAAACAAAACTGGTTTCATCAACGTGCAAATCATCTCAGTTGCTGCAGTTATTTTTGTGATTGAGAACAATTACCTCTTGGAGAAAGTCAGCTGCCGCTTTTCTTTCTGGGCATATGAACCCACACTCCTCAAAAAAATTGAGAGCTTCATTTCGAGGGCCATGGTAGATAATCTTCCCTTCTGCCATTAGTATGAGGTCATCAAAAAGATCAAATACCTCAGGTGTTGGTTGAAGAAGTGAAATAACCATCGTGTACTCGCTGATGTTTGTCAGTTGCTGGAAACAATTGATTATATGAAAAGTGGTAGAGCTATCCAGACCATTTGATATTTCATCCATAAAGTATGCTTTTGCAGGGCCCACAATCATCTCGGCTGGTACAAGTAGGTGAAAGATTATATACAAGGTGATCCCTTGTTGGTTAATGTATTTCCCATTGGCTTTACTATACCTGTGGTTAATCTTTTCTTCTGCCCCCCTGATATTCCTCTTCTCATTGCATCCCCAACCATCGTGTCTGCACATATCTCTAGCCCCATGATCTACAAATAAATCAGTAGTGTGATTCTGTCAGTATATTGTTCCTATCTGCCTTCAGCACCAAGTTATGCATAAACTCATATGTTTTGGCAAGAGGTACCTTCAAAATATAATCTGTCTGTAGGCTTCGCTCTGAAGCTTCAACTGCTACTACCTGCATTAGCCGCTTTACTTTTGAAAAACAGTTATGTTTAATTTGTAGAAACAGAAACAAAAGTGTTGACTAATAAAAATTGAAAAGCTAGCTTAGCTTTAATACAACCAAATATTATTCTGCTAGAGCAGTTCCAATATTCATTCGACGTTGAATTACCTTGTTCTTTGTAACTCAGATAAGCAGGTCTGCTTTTTTTTTAATTGTAAAGTGAGAAAGGATAATGCCAGCCAGTACATAGGATACACGATTTTTTACCTTCATGTATAGATCGATGTCCGCATCAGGTATGATCCCAGCCACACTCTCCCTTGTGTTCACCTCCTTGAGTATTTCTTTGGGCAAACAAATTTAGTGAGCAACAAATGTTGTGATTATTTAAGAACTTGTTTCTGATCATGAATTCTTGTGAGGACTGTCCAATAGACTTACTTGGTCTTCTTCCAACACCTTGGCACTGGGCTGAGAAGTCTAAAGTTTCCCTCACAGTCATCTCAGCTATGTGCAGATCATGTTGGTTGATATACACAGCTGTTTTCTCAGGTACAAATTCATGAAGTTCATAACCATTATAAGAGATATCCCCTGTTACCTGTAAAAGCTTGCATCGTTACATTCAGTTTGCCATTTTGTTTTCTTTTGTTCATGATTTTGCAAAATTGTAGCTTTGAAACTAAGTGTAGTGTCAATGGCTAAAGGGCATTTGTGCTGTTCTGCTCTGCTTTTCTGTGGTTATATCTCTAAGCAGGAACACCCAGCAGTACCCATAATCTATTGTGTGCTGTTATTTACTCCCTCCGTTCCAGAATATAAAAGGTGCACCAGTGTTCGTGCAAGTCAAACTTATGTATGTTTGACCAAGATTATAGAATAAAATATTAATATCTGCAATATAAAATAAATAAAATATGAAAAATACTTTTCGTGATAAATCTAATAATACAAATTTGGTATTGTAGATACTGATATATTTTTTCTAAAAAATTGGTCAAACATGAACATGGTTGCCTCTTGAAAAAACTAATACACCTTATATTTTGGAACTGAGGGAGTATTAATTAGAAGCTGATCTGAAAATAGTTCTCTGAAAGTACTTGGATCTGAAAATAATTAAAAGCTGTTATTTATTAGTATTCAGCAGTCAGTATCTTCATGATGAACTACTCATTTAAGCCAGTAAATAGTGCCGGTTTCATACATGTGCAGACCATGCCAATAATTATATGTTTTGACATGTTTTGGGACAATATAGGTGGCTTTGCTGGGGAGTTGGGACAGTTCAATTTGAGAACTCCAGCATCAGTTGTTGGCTTGTTGCTGTAAAAAAGCAACTTAAGTATACGGATATTCGTCATTCAGTGCAAGGCATTGTCGAATTTCAGCCTTTGTCAGAGGTCGTTAACCATGTGCAACTAATGAAAACAATAGACTATCAGGTGATGGACAACTTTTGCTTTTGATGTGAGTAGTGTTATTCTGTCAGTTGTCTGACACTCATTCAGATGACAGCCTGGTGCTTACGGAAGCATCACAATGATGTATCCTTCAATAGGGCTAGACCTAGCGTTGTGCGGAGGTGACTTGCTGGGTTTCGCTGCTGCGGCGAAACTCCAGCTCCTCCTACCTGGCGTGTAACCTTGGTTTAGGAGTTCCATGAGTCCTTCTTAGGGCTTGTAATCCTGAATGTCTGTTATTCTCTTTCCTTTTAATGCATCGAGACACGCACAAGCATTTTCTCGAACAAAAGAAAAATCTGTCAGTAGGATTGATTCTTTGTTTCGCACAGCCAAATGTTTGGGTTAGATTTCGGTAAATAGGCTTAATGGTAATATTGCCCATACTTTCTGCAAGGTAATCATGCTAATTTACTGGCAAGTATCAAGCAGGCGCCCATCTTTGCCCGCCGCTTGTTCTAGCAGGACCAGTAGTACGTTAACGCTGCTAGGGCGTATACACAGTTAAAAAGATGGAACATGGGCCTGAGTTTTATATCCAAACATGGTCCAAATTTGACCATCGATGTATCTAATTGGTCTGTAAGACTGTGAGATACATCTGATATAGGTATCTTCCGCTGGAAGGCAAGGCTGTTGTCTCCCTCCTCTTTCTTCTCTCTAGCTTGCTCTCACTCTCCCCGTGCAGTAGTAGCAAACCTACCTAGGAAGTAGGAATTGGATGAGAGCGCTGCCCTGAAGGTGACTCACCCTGCCGCCACAGTGATCGCCTACTTTAGGGGGATCCAGCGGGTGAGATTCTCTTTCCTGGCTGCCGCGGATGCCATGGAGGAGAGGGCCGCGGAGGTGTCATGTGTTGAATCTCAGGATGCTGCTGGAGGTTGGGTCATATGCGGATGATGGTGGCTCGTTCCTGTCACCAGAAGACGGAGGAGGATGTGCAAGAGTTCTAGGAGGAGGTTCTTGACGTCGGTGTCATGGTTAGGGGACAGGAGCGCCGGTGTGTTCTCCGGCGTGCGCGGTGCCAATGAGTAGTTGGGCACATGTATGTGTGGCAACACTATGTATAGGGATTAAGGTAATTGTGTCGTCTTCCCTGGCAGCGTCAGCGTCGTTGCCTGTTCCGGTATCAGGATTTGGGAGCACTGGCGTATGACCACGAGTGTCCCGACGAGTCCGAGTTAGAATTGTCAGTGCGACGGTACCAGAATGGTGCTGCAAACACTTGAGCATGTGCATGAGAGCTTGCTGCTTGTCGGAGCTCTCAAGAGGCACGAATTTATTGTTTGTGGGGTATTGATAAAAAAATTAAGTTTGGCTCTTTGGCTATTCATGAATGATGTAGATTTTGAGAAAAGATTGTAGGTTATACATTTATTTATGTGCTGGCTTCATATGTGGTCTATTCTGTAGCAGCCGGCTGAGATCTTAATTTTGATTTTCTTTCATTTGGCCAAGTATTGAATAATCTTGAGATCTTTATAGGAGCAGATGCAATCAGTGAAAACTGAAAACAAATACATGCATTTTTCTTTAATTATGAAAGGAAGACAGTATTTGTACCTTTAGAGATTTATCTAGTTTCCCGGCAAGAACTCGCAACAGAATGCTTTTGCCACATCCAGGAGGTCCCAGTAGAAGAGTCAATCTACAAAGATGGGAACATATGGAATCAGAACTAACCTTAATCTCTAAAGCGAGAACTATAGACACTTGATGCAGTAAATTTCACACGTTTTCTTTTGTATGTTTATGGTTTCTTTTCCATTTTACTAAACACTCCTGAAACATGGCACATACCTGCAGGGTTTGATGATTCCACTGACATCTTCTAGACCGTTGGTTTTTGCTCTTTCCGTTTCGAAGCCTAGCAACTTCACGAGGCCCTGTAACTCAAATGAAAAACCGGTAAGTTAGTCAATACCATCCAACAAATAACTGTGTCTTATCAGTTCCATTCTCATTGATTCGTCGAAAAAACAGTAGCTTCGGAGGTTTCTTACCGAGAAGGCACCTTTGGTACTATTCCATAGAGACGACAGGTGATCATGGTTTTCAATTTCAGTTTCAGAAAAATTTCAGCACCAACCGAAATCACTAAAATTCAATGAATTTCAGTTATTTCAGTTTCCATTTCAGCCAAATGACCGAAATATTCACTTGAATTCAATTAAAAATTTGAAAATTTTAAAAAATATTTTGAAAAATATTGGAATTGTTGTGCTATACTGAAATTGCTGAAATATTTTGACCGAAACGTAATATTTCAGTGTCTGCTGAAATTACTGAAATTCAGTGAATTTCACTGAAATCTCACTGAAAGTGAAAACCATGCAGGTGATTTCCTTTAGTAACTATGCACTCTGCTTCCACAAACAGATTATTATACCTCACCTCTATTGCTGGCAACTTGACATCAACCCTGGACACGGATCACATGGGAAAAATAAACAGTTGCATAGGCAGAGTCTAATCTTCACCCAGATACTTAGAACAGTGTTCTGAAAAAGAAAACATGCCTGTCAATTCTTTCCTTTTGTCCGCGCAGAAAGCGGAGGTGGTCATCTTCGAGGTTCTTTTGCAGGTTGTCGAAGAACTCGCGCCTCTTGAGAGCTCCGAACTTGCTGCCGTCAAGCAGCATGTTCTCACTCACATGCTCGGTGTTTGCGGCACCATTCTGGCGCCGTCGTGATGCCAGTTCTAACTGGGACTCATCCGGGCGCTCGTCACTCGCACAGGAGGTGAAATCTTGATGGTGGGATGATGAGTTGGTCTCTCTTGTAGCGGGGCCCTTCATCTCAAGATGGGCGATTCAGATGGACGCCCTTTGCTAGTGCCTAGCCGTAGTATAAGCAGTTATTTCCTTCTCTTTAGAGTAAGAGTTTGAAAGACCAGTCATGTGTTGACTTCAAATTAACTATTAGCATGGAAATGCACATTCTGGAACATGACAGCCATAAGTCATGTATTATATACGGTACTACTAGTGACTTCGCAGCACCTCTGATTCGGAGACCTGATTTGCCTTATTTTGGGTTTTCTTTGTCACGGGAAAGAACCCCACCACACTTTTTTTAGATTGTAAATTGGATATATGCCACCGCAAAACGGGACTTCAGAAAAAGAGTGAAGTGCATTTTTAGTCATGGATTAGAAAGGGAGTAACCGAACATGTTATGTTACGCAGGGATTCACACGGATAGGGTTAATGGGGGCTGGATGACAAGCATGGATTATGAGTCGAAGGACAAGTATATGGACTAGACTTCGCAACTCCAGGGCCGACTACACTTCGGTGTCGATTAGTATGTGAATCGCGACTCCAGTGTCGACTAATCACGATTAGTCTATGAGTCTCAACCTCAGAATGACTCGTTGACTCGTAAACCTTTGTGGCAAGTCGTGGATCACCCATTCTCCGGGAGGATAGAAACCACTCGTTTGGAAAGACCCCCTCAGCTGGTCATCCTTGATGTTGCTCTTGCTCGTTTGGAAAGACTTCACGAGACCTCTGCTTGGATGCATGCACTACCGGAAACTGCACTTTTCCCCACGGCCAGAAACACACAGGAAATTGGCGATTACCGTCAGGAAAATATTTCCTGTCGTTCAACCGACAGGAAAAACCCGCCAGGAATAAAACGACAGGGAAATAGATAAATGCCTGACGGTGGACCGACAGGAATTATTTTACTGGCGGTTGTTCCTGTCGGTGGCTCACAGGAAAATGCTGCTCCGTCAGGTTTATAATTTAGCTTCTTGTGACGCCCCCCCCCCCCCCCCCCAGGAAAAGGGCGCCAGGAAAACCAAATTTCGTGTCATTCTACCCGACAGGAAAATGGCAGTGCATCACATAGTGGATGTCCCACTGGAAAATAACTTGGCCTACAGGAAATCAAGCCGCACGTGATTAACCAAGCGTATATCAATATAAATTCATCTGATAAAAAGATAGTAAGCAAATTGTCCACTTCATATATCAATGACAGCCAAGCATCCAAAAGGAATATATACATCACATAAAAGCTGAGTCCATACATAGACTTGACCAAGAGTTGCATACAACAGTACTCTACAGGCCAACACCACTCTAATTATCATCCATCACACTGCACAAGGCAATGTAGTGATAGCAAAATACATAGATAGAAAGCCTCCTAGGTTGAAGATAAGGGACATCACTTACATACATATCACTTTAGAAAAGTGAATGCAACACAAGGATAAGCAGCTAAGTTTGGCCTGGAGCATATGGTACTTCTACACACATATCCAAAATACCGTAAGGACGATTAGTCATCAATTGCCATGCAAGTAGACTAGTGAGATCCTCCTCGTGAGGCACCATCAAGATTGAAGCCACAATTGTTATCGTTGACACCAATGTTCCCCTCATCATTGTCGCCTTCAATATTGCCATGGACGACGTCATGGTCAATAGGGCCATCCTCTGAGCTAACATGAGATGAATCGGTATTTACCTACGAAGTCATACACAACATTAAAGAGAACAAGCATATAAGAACACATGATTTGAAGATATTTCAGTAATCTCAAACCATTTTAGAAGATTGTGTGGACTGATGCAATGTTCCAATTTTATAGGCAATCAACAAGCAAGAGGTTTTACTAGCATAAATGATAGGTTTCATTGGCAGTAGGCAATCAACAAGGAGTATGTCTCACTAGCAAACAGAGAGCCAACAAGTAGGATATACTGACCTGTGTATGAGCATTAGATCGACCAAGAAGGAACCACTCCGGTAGATCTTCTCCCATCTTTGCAAAAACCATCTGCCAAGAATAAAGTATACCATGGATTATGGTAAAACATATTTATTCAAACTTAAACAAGGATTCTAGTACAGGATATTTACATTACCTTGAACAATTGGTCGTGCATTTCTGTTTTCCTTTTTAGACTCTCATTTGCACGACGTAATTGCTCATTCTCTTGGATAGCATTCCGGTAAGCAATGGAAATAGATGGCTTCAGATTTGTTGCCCTAGCAGCGGAAAGAACAGCAGCTTTCTTCACAGCACCGGATGCAATCGCTACACGGCCATGAGGCATGCCACCTGATGTGTTGTACAAGACCCTTTCATCCAAATCTATGTCCTGCCAATTCTCTGGATATGCTTCCTTCATACCAGTAGAATAATCATCCTAGAACAACAACAATAAACTCATGTCCAACATAAATGACAAGCTAACACAAAAAAAAGGGATAAGAGAAGGAACATACAAGGCATTTTTGTGCTTTCTGGCTGCTGATTGCACCACTATTGCCATTGTCATCGAGGTTTTTCATACCAGATTTCATCACAGCATATGTGTTCATTATGGTGGCCTTCTCAGGTCCAAACTTATGTTCCTACAAGTGCAAACAGATAGTTAAGTGAAAGCATGCTACAGCCACTAAAGATAAATTGCGGTCAAATGTATATTCAGTTCATGTCTTACCAAAAATTGCCTACACTCCGTGAATGGTCGTGAACCTCCACGATTTTGAGCAACATCTTCAGATTGCAAGCGGGATTTTTGGGCTCTGCGCCTTGCTTCCTTGAACTCTTTCGAGCACCAATAACTACAAATGTGAGGCCATACAGTAGGACTAAACCAATCAACTCTGCTAGCTAAGTATTGTTCTAACGTTAGTTCCCTTGCACATGCCAGCTTGTCATCAAGCTCCTCTCCTTGGTCATCACAATATATCTTGACTGCATCCACACGAGCTTGGTACAAGATGTCTTTCACTTTCCTCCTCGCATAGCTTTCTAAAATACGATCAGCCTCCACCCTATTTGCCTCATCAACTTCAAAGCAACGCTGATAGGACAAACACTATGAATTAGACATGGACTGCTATTACTTGATGCCAAGTTGAAGTAAATTTAACTCACCCAAAATTCTTGCTTCACCCGGTCAGCATTGGAAACACCTTCATCATCATGCACAAGATAGTAGTCCTCCCATTCTAGTGCTGGGCGGCTTCTAGTTACACCACTATCGTCCATGTACTTAACTAAACCTGGATATTCCCGCTTGAGAATGACTCCCAACTGTGAACCATATTTGTATCCATTGGGAATGCCACCAAGATATTTAAATTGCCTATACATAATGCAAGTAAGATGCCTTAACCTTTTTTTCTAGAGATAAAATTAATATATGTTACCAGATTTCCAGCTAGCTAATTTATAGGCATATGGCATATATGGCAGCAATGTGATAAGTAGGCGTTACACTAAATTTTAACGCTTCAGGAAAGAATGGATAAAACTAATTAATACTTACGTTTCACCGTTAGGTTCGAGTTGGACCTTGCGACCATTAGGAGGCATTCTTAGTGAGGTCCTTGCTCTCTTTGCCCTCCCCCTCTTCTTTGGAATTGCTTCACGGGCATTGATTGTTTGGCCACCACTTGAGTTATTGCTGCCAGCATTGGTCCTTTGGGGGGCATTGTCCCCTGAGTCACCGCCATCACGGTTGGTCCTTTGGGAGTTGCTGCTATTAGAGTTGGTGCAAATACCAATTGAGTTGCTAGCAGCCTTGCGACGTAATCTGGTGTGGCGAATTGTGCCGGTCATCCTGCATTATTACATTTAGACATTAGATCTAGTGCAGCACTAATATATACAATTAATTGCTAGCAGTAAACATAATGAAACTTACACAAAATATTACAACAAACAACTCAGTTTTAGAAGCACAAAGTCAGAAATCATTTGGGTCATAAGATGGGGTTTCATGATCGAGGTCATCGTCTACTTCATCATCTTCATCGTCATCCTCACTGTCGTTAACTTGAACACCATCTTGCTGCTTCTTTAACCGTTCCAGATCCTTCGGATCAGTAATCTCAATCTCGTCTGATATCAATGATGTTGTAACTTCTAGGTCAATCCCTAAGTCTATCACAAAGGTGCCTTCCAAACCATCTTCTTGATAGACAAACACGTCATCTCTTGGTCCTTCATCATTGCATCCATTAGGAGGAAGATAGCCATGTGGAGGAACATGATACGCAATCGACCAATCCAATAGATCTGGTCTGGTCTTACATGCGTACGCCAGATAATATACTTGACTGACTTGACTTCCCAGGACAAATGGATCAAAATTTGACAGCCGAGATGTGTGTTTAACCTCCACCAAGCCCAATTTCTCAGTCCGTTTAAGTCCATCAGGTGTAGGGTCAAACCAGTGACAATCAAATAAAACTAGCTCAAGTTGCATGCTTCCTTCCCAAGTTATTTTGAAGATGTCTTTAATCACACCATAGTACTCAAGCACATTGTTATTTTCATCCAAAGAAGACACACACACACACCAGTATTGATTGTTGATAATCCTGATTTCTCACTTTCATACAACTCTGACCGGAACCTATACCCATTGACATCATAGATGCCATACCTTCTAACTCTACTACGAAATTCATAAGACATTTGGCGCAAAGCATTGTGAATATTAGACGATTCCATAAACTGCAAGGAAAAGGTACTTTTGTCAGTGCTAAATGAGTTTTCAGGCTAACAATAGTTGAGTTTCATATGTCCAGGAACATTACATGTGTTTTAAACCAGTCAAAAAAATCTGGACCGCGGCCTGATTTCCAACCATTTAATCTTAACTCACGGATTTGCTTTGGTGTGGGTTTGGTTCTGCTCTTCCATTGTTCTTTATCAAATTGTCTGGCAATAAAAATTTTGGTATTAGTTGTGTAACAGAAAATTAAAAACTAAGAGTTAACTTATCTAACTTGAATACGTACTTGAAGAAATCATCCATCTCTGGTATGTTGGTTAATATATATAGGAGAGCAACCTTGTACTCCTCTCTTGTAAGTGTACGATATCCCTGAGGGCTAACGCATCGTCCGGAGCATTGAAATATATCAAGATCACATGCAGGGGCGAACGAAGAGGCTCCATCATCATATCGAGGTGCCTTATTTCTAACTGAATGGGCTTTAGGATTGAAGTACAATGATAGAAAATTTGTGGTCTCCTCAACTAGATAAGCTTCAACAATAGAACCCTCAACGCGAGCCTTATTACGCACTTTTGGTTTAAGATTTCCAATGCATCTACATGTCCAGAGCAACAACTTTGGATTAAAAATATAAACATACACATAGTATTTTATATGATAAACTAATAGTTCCATATTTACCTCTCATAGAGGTACATCCATCGAGATAGAACAGGGCCTCCTAGTCGAGCCTCATAGGGAAGATGCATGATTAAATGTTGCATGGGATTAAAGAAACCAGGAGGGAAGATCTTCTCTAATTTGCAAAGAAGCACAGCAACATTCTCTTCCATTGAACGTACAACATCTCTGCTAAGTTGTTTTGCACACAATTGCCTATAGAAAAAACTTAGCTCGGCCAAACACAACCATATATCCTCAGGAAGGAAGCCACGGAATGCAGCAGGGAGCAAGCGCTCGATAAAGATATGGTAGTCATGACTTTTCAAGCCAAAGACTTTTCTTTGAAACAAGTTAACTCCACGTGATATGTTCGCTGCATATCCATCAGGAAACTTTAGTTCTCGGAACCATTTGAGAATGGTTATAGTGTCGTCCTTACCAATGCAAAATGGTGCCATTGGCTTAAACCACTTTCCATTGTTCTTAAGCTTCAAATGCATATTAGGACGATCACAAATGTCAGCTAAATCTTGCCTTGCCTTCACATTATCTTTGGTTTTGCCAGGTATATCCAAGCATGTGTTCCATATAGCTTCAGCCACATTTTTTTCATTGTGCATCACATCAATGTTGTGTGGGAGCTTTAGCTTCGGAAAGTACTCAAGTTGGGAAAAGCAATTTATGTGGGTCCAATTGTGCAACTTGCCATAGTTTTTTGTATCAGCTACATTGTTGTACATGTGAGCACACAACTCCTCTCCCGTTAGACGCCTTGGTGGCCACTCAAGCACTATTGTGTTCTTTCTAAATGCATTGGCTTGGTATCTGAATTCATGATCTATAGGTAGAAAGCGTCTATGGCAATCAAACCAACAGGGCTTATGTCCATGTTGGAGCTGAAATGCATTGGAATCAGTCAAGCATATGTGGCAGGCTAGCTTACCATGGGTGCTCCATGCAGCAACCATACCAAGAGCAGGGAAATCATGGACCGACCATAGATATCCAGCCCTCATAGGGAAGTTCTGCTTCAGAGAAGCATCCCAAGTTTGTCGTCCCTCCCATAGTTCCATAAGTTCATCAACTAAAGGCTGCATCAGGACACTAAGTTTATTCCCAGGATGTTCAGGACCTGGAATAACAAGGGACAGGAATATGTACTCTTTTTTCAAGAGCTTGCCAGGAGGGAGATTTAATGGAGAAGCAAACACTGGCCAACATGAGTACGGAGCAGCATTTAGACGAAACAGTGTGAAACCATCCATTGCAAAAACTAATCTCACGTTTCTTGGGTCTCCCGAAAACGAGGGATAATCCTTATCAAACTGTTGCCATGCTTCCCCATCACATGGATGAACCATGTTACCAGAAGTAGAAGGCCTATGTGATCGCATATCTTTTGCTGTCTCCTCATGTGCATATAGCCTTTGTAGTCTTTCTGTAAGGGGGAGGTACCGCAGAATTTTACGTGGAACTTTATTCTGGCCTTCTTCATAGCGGGATGTACCACAAAAGTCACACTTTTCTTTATGCAAGTTATCTTTGTAGAATAGCATACAATTGTTCTTACACACATCAATTTTCACATATGGCATACCTAGGCCCTCGATTAATTTCTTGGAATGGTAGAAGTCCTTCACCATATTAGACTCTCCGGGGAGAAGTTCATGGATAAGTTGCAAGACAGCATCATAGTTTGCAATGGACATGTTGTACTGTGACTTTAAAGCTAGCAAACGAGCAATAGCAGAAAGATGTGAGTGTGTTGTGTTCTCATGGACTGGTTCATCGGCACTAGCAACCATCCTATAGAAGGCTTGGGCAGACGCAGATGGCTCCTCCTCAATAGGTGGGGGGTGCGGACCAGCCAGGTCAATTAACATTCTGTCCATCTGGTCAATTAAGATATCCTCATGATATAACGAAGGCCCAGACTCTTCACCCCTAACACCACGGCTCTCACCATGTGCAGTCCATATTTCATAGTTTTCCTTAAACCCATTGTAACACAAGTGCAACTCTATTGTGTCCCTTTCATGCCTAAAGTGGTTCCGACACTTCATGCATGGACATGGACACTTGATGCTGTTACCTTCAGCTACACCGACAATAGAGAAGGCTTGATCTAAGAAATGTTTAGTATTTTCAATCCATTCATTAGAGGGGGCTTTACCACGTTGCCAACCACTATACATCCATGTACGGTTTGCCATAAATAGCTCTGTGTTCGTAGATATAAACACATGAGTTACAAATTATCTCACAACAAAGGGATACAACACACAATATAACTTGCTTATGTAACATACAACACGCAGTTGATGAACTGAGAAACGACAATGACTAATACTTAGGTAACAGCCAACACATCATCTTATTCATGCGCAAATTACCACGTCAAGAAAAGAAAATAGATTGCTAAGGTGTAAGAGGTACCTTAGGGTTTGCCTTGCACTTCACTGTAGCTATGTTATATGGCTTCCTTCCTTCCTTCCGCCACAAAGATTTCTCAATATGAAAGCAACAGTTACAATGGGCTGGCACCATTAAGCAAATGGTTACTTTCATCTCCACAAAATAGAAGAGGAGCAACTTGCTTCTTAAACTGAATGCTTACCGCAAAAATGATTTGTCAAAAGAGGCTTGTACCAGTGGCCTACAACTTCAACCACGGATGGATAATATGACAGGTTCAAGCTACAACACATCAAGCATGGAAAACAAGTCAACATTTGAGATATCAAGTTTCAAGACATTATACTGCAATTCACTCATAAAAGTCATGATCAAATGTGCATAACTACCACTAAGAAAACAATATGTCTCATCTTCACATGCATACACTACATATCCAGAAGGCACATAGCTAGTAAGGGTAAATATATTACATGGATATTAACCGTTCCAGTTTTTCAATGACTTGACAATGGGATTGCTAACATCACACATAACAATACCACCCAAACTTTGAGCTGGCATACAAAGAGTAGTGCCATTTTTGCAACATCAAAACTGAAAAATCCAAACACTTCAAAGGTAAACAAAGAAAGCCATTCTCATGCATAAGACTAATATTTTCACCAATGAGCCAACAAAAAAAGGGCATTAGCCTTGCTGTTGTCGGACCTAGATTCTAAATAAATTCTATAGGCAAGTGAATCAAGCAATATATCACGTATTCTTTGCTTTTGACGACCAAGGCACAAACTTACCACAACAAATGGAGTAGTTGTTCTGGACAAAAGGAGGGATGGTGCAGTTCCCGGATGAAAAGCAGCCCCACGATGGCCAATGGATACTTGCAAAATGAGGTGAACAGAGCAGCAACAGGTCAGCAAGATTTCTACAACTACCCGCTCTGGGATAACCAAAGAGAAGAAATTAAGGGAATGAGTAGGGCAGAGGGGAAGAGCAAAGTTACCGTGACGAAGTGGGAGACGATGGGAGGCGATGGGGACGGGAGAAGGGAGACCGGTAGTGGTGGGGTGTATCCGATGATGGGGGCCGGAGAGAGGAGACCGAAGACCGGCGGTGGTGGCGGGAGGGCCGCGGTGGAGACCAGCGATGGTGGTGGGAGGGGGCGGAGATGGAGATGGGGTGGGGCGGCGTTGCAGCTGGGGTAGGGGCGGCGGCAGTAGGAGGGCGGCGGCGCTGGTGACAGGCCGTGGAGGTGTGGCCGGATCGGGGGCGGCGGCGGCAGGACTGTGGAGCCGCGGTGGTGGTGAGAGGGGGCGGTGATGGAGGTGGGATGGGGCGGTAGCAGTGGCAGGACGGCGGCGGCGGTGCGGCGAGGTCGCTGGATCGGGATCGAGGGCGGCGGCGGCTGGATGTGAGCTGCGAGTTTGTTTTTTTCTCATTATTTTTATCTCCCGTGGGCTTTCACGCACAGGAAAATGGAACCCGCAGGAAGCTTCCAGTCTGGCCCGTGAACCTTCTTGTCTATTGGCGTGAGAGATAGAATTTTTTCGCGCGCGCAGCGATTGTTTTGGCGCGAACACAGGCTTGTTTCGGCTGGGCTGACTCTTTCCGCGTGGGCCAACTCACAGGACAATCCTTTTTCCTGTGAGTAGCACCCTGCCCTACAGCAAAATGAGCTGTTTTCCTCGCAGCCTGAAAATACCCGTCAGGAAAATACATATTACTGTGAGGTGCTTCGGGCCTCACAGAAAAATTGCTCACCGTCAGGAAAACTTAAGTTTCTGGTAGTGATGCATGTGGGACACTCCGTAGGTTGCACATCACCATCTTGGAACTTTGAACTTGTTACTGGCAGGCACGGACCCATGAAAGTTGAAATGGTATCTATCTATCTATCTATCTATCTATCTATCTATCTCTATCTATATCTATACCTATACTAATTACAGACTCTTAAGAAATTACCACGTTAATTAGTAATTAGGAGCCGTTAATCTCGGTGGGACCGAATTATTACGATCTGGATTAACCCATGTAACACCGTATAGGCATCTGCGTTTGATCTAGAAAAAACATCTAATATTTCAGAAGGTCAACCGTACGATCATATATGTCAAGCGTGTTGGGCTGAAACTCTCCGGCCAGAGCACGACTTCCCCCAATCTTGTGATTTCCCTGGTCTACACGACCACCCGCCTCTCCCAGATCGTTGCTTCTGCACCGTGTGGCTGCCGCATCTTCTTTCTCTTGGTGCGAGACTTTTGTAGTTTGCTTCTCGCCGTCATGATTTCCTCGCGGTATCCCACAGTCACACTTTGCGAGATGCACGGCCGCCAATTGATAGATGTGAGGCCGCCTTCTTTTGTCTTCTCACCATCGTGAAATCTGCCACTTTTAGGAGGAGGAAGGAGGTGTGGCCGTTCTGTCGGGGCCGGATCATGAAGGCGCAGAGGAAGATGATATGTCTGGTGCAAGCATCAGACCAGCTACATGATGAGACATGCACCAGCACCACACACATGTCTTGCACGTGCCCAGACTTGGGTATGTCTAGCTGATTTCTACGATGGCGAGATCGACCTGGTAATGCGATACTCGGTCCAGCCAACAACATACAGTACTTTTTTTTTTCCTTAGGTCTCTTCCTCTACCAGTCTGAATCCAATCTAATTCTTTCTATTTGACAATGCATTCAAAGTGTTCGATGAATTGTTCTTTCTCATGTACAGTCAACCAGCAAGCGCTTCGCAACCAGCGACCTAGCGTCCACCCTATTCCGTTTTCTCTGGACGTAACCCAACTCCACTGGATCCACTATGTCTCAAAGCAAGCCCTAGAGGAGAACTGGATTATTTGAGTGCTGATCTCCTTTCGTCACCATCTGTCCGTGCCGTTCTTGGCAGTAACCGAGCTTAGCAGTTGATGCACATGCAGCACGCTGCAGAGAGCATCGAGCACATTTGGAAGTCTGCTCTTCAAGGCTACAGTCGAATACATAGCGCCGGTGGCCCTGAACCAGATCCTTGGCGTGACCAACAATAAAGAATTGCCATCTAATCTATCCATCAAGGTATGTACAGCTATTATCAATTCACGTACAGTTGTTTAGTTCAGCCTTTCATCATCCCAAGCTCTTTTCTGTACCAACAAGAAGTTCTTAATTATACACAACAGATCATAATGAGGTAGTATTCTCTTAATTCATAAAAATCTCCAGTGATTTTAGTATTTTTCATGTAAGACATTAAGGGACAAGGAAGCTGCAGTTTTTATTTCACTAGGTTGCCTCCTCTAGCTCGCAAAATCTGGCGACAGACTTATGGTGGTGATGGTATCTAACATTGGTCATATATCTGAGTAGGGCAAGGAGATAGATCTCTGTGTTTGATCGATCATGAATTCATGATTGATGCAAGAAGATGAAAGCAACTTCTACAGATATATCTTAATGTTTGCATGGTGTACGTGTTACTTCTTTGGATATCCAAATATCTCATCAGTGATGTTATGTTTCGGCACATGGAGTGATACCATTACCATTCACCTTGGAAAATAGTATTTGTAGCTTCTTATTTTCCTTCAATTTATACCATATTAGCAAGAACAATAGCACTGTTCAGGTGTCGATATATGTGTTCCCTTCTGACTATGGTTTTTCTGAATAGTGGATCAAACTAAAGGTAGACCAAAAGATTCAAAGATCAGGTAGCATCGCTTCCTTCCTTAGTTACTAGAACATATCTCTTCTCTTGCAGCATGGTTACGAGAAATATACGAATTCTAATAATCATAGTCAGTTTCTCAAGTTTGTATTTGCACATGCTTTTTGTAAAGGACCATGTTAATATTACAGACTTCTGTAGTTTTTTTTATCAAGGTATTGATGGTATCCAACTATATATTGGCCACTCCAAAGATAGCGTTATTTCTTCATGTATCAATGAGGTAAGGCGATGAGAAGAATTATGGACTGATATCATTGCTTGCACAGTAAAATAAATTTTCATAAATATGAAGATCTCAATAGTTATTAGGTTTGGAGATGATTTTCTTTGATACTTCTATATGATAAGACAACGATAGTAGTTGCCTATTTTTCTTTCTACAATATTAATTAGAAAGGACTCAATCAGAAGAAGCGACCAAGTGTTTGTGGGTTGCCGCAAAATGAAAAGAATAAAGAAAATAATCTCCATACTTTCATGTTTGAACATTCACTTCTCTCTCTTTCAATAACATGTTTCTAGACTTGGATTACTTTCTTCTGCCAGTCCTTTTCAGTTAATCTTCATCTCATATATAGTCCGTGCATTTAGAGGAATGCTAAGGTTTGCTATGTCCGTATCCATATTTTGTTTTTGGATTAACTACGGGACATATAAATAATTAATGATGAATTATCAGGGTTAAATATTATTCCAAAGAAAAAACAATTAATGTTGCATTCTCTCTCTCCAGTGGTTCGTGCATTATATGATGGTACATTTGCTCATTTCATTATCTGTACGTAGTTAGCAAAATTTAGGTGTCCTCATTTTACGTTTGATTTGTACTTTAAGACTGGGTCGGTGTGTACGGTATCTCTATTCTCCATGTTCCCTGGAATAATAGAGATGAATGTAAACATGGGATTTGTCCTATTTTTCTTCAATTTGTCAGCCAACTTGTGATACATCTATCATGACCTAATATTTAGCTAGCTTTATTTTTTCTAAATAGTCCATTTCTTTTTAGGCAAATCCCGATGATGTTTTTTTTCCTATTATCGGTCAACCCAATTCTCCTTGGATAATTTGTCCACAATCAAACACCTTTTATTGTGTTTTATCGTGCATGATATGTATCATTTATCAACATTATAATAGATGCTACTAAACAAGTACACATCACTGATTAGAAATTGAATTTAAGCTTCACACTTATTCCAGTTGCAAATTTTAAAAAGTCTGTCCAGCAAAAAAAATCTAGATCAGAATTAATAAATAACATGATGTATTCCTTCTATGTTCTTCCATACTAGCTAGCTCTCCTTTTTTTTCTCTATAAAAAGGCGGGTAGAAATTGTGTTATGCCGATCTTATTGTGTAAGGTGTCAAAATACTTCGCATATGAATTAACCCAATGCAGTTGCATTGTTTAGATGTGCCCTCGACATGTTTGGAGCAAAAGATTGTCCTTTCTAATATGGTTGCGTCAAGATCCTTCCATGATACCCAACTGTCAGATAAAATTATTAGAGGTTCTAAATATATAGAGATTTCAGATGGTAAAGGCATCAGATTACAATTATCCTCTATGAGTACTTTTCTTTTCAACGGGCAATTAAATAAGTTTGCTTCATTGGTGTTTAGTATATCTATTGGTACCCTACCATATGTTTGAGAAAAAAAATACTTGAATCAATTTTACAATGCCTATATTAATATAATTTTGGTCATTGCCAATATTTTGCAATACGATGTAGACCTCCGAGCGAGATTCCAGTATGTTGACCATCATCCCGTTCCAATTCAATGGACTATTATATTTAGTGCTCACCTCCATGATTCATTTTCATGGCCATGAAAAATCGATCAATATATTTTCCTAATATTTATTTATATAAAATTTTACATAGTAATAAAATTATTAACTTCATTTTATAATTCATATTTTTTTAATTGCTAGCCGGTGCGGATGCACGGGTTGACGACTAGTTGTAATTAATTGATGAAAGAGCCTTCGACGACATTGACCACAGAGTCGCACTCGGCAACTTGAAACTGCGATATGTGCAGTACGGTTTGCTTGCGCTCTTGCGCGAAAAACTCGCAGGGGCACGCAGGCACGAGGCACGCACCTGCCCGGCTGCTCGATTGTTCCGCACGACGGCACATCAAGTTTTAAGTTTCAGTTTTGAAACATGTGATTTTGCCGTTCGCTCGCATCAAGTTTCATGATTTTGTCGTTCGCTCATACCCAGCAGTCAGCAGTTGAAACTTAATGATTCAAATCCTATTAAAAATGGATCTTATTTGAAAGCCCTTGTAACAGAAACACGAATATGCAACCAAAACTCAATTTGGAATTTTGGTTGTAAAGATATAAAAGATTACGATTGCTTTCTCCCCCTTCTCGGAAGACGACTAGAAAAAGCCTTCCTCCCCTCGATCTTCACCGGCGAGCCCGGGGAATCGCCTCCCCTCTGCTTGCCGCTCCGGTGGCTGGTGGAGGGGAGGGGATTTCTGATGCCTTGTCTTCGGCTAGTAGATATGTAGGGTTATTGTTCTCGCAGGGGCGGTGTTTGGACACATGGCGACGTTTTTTCTTCAAATCAGTCTTCCAGGCTCCGATCGTCCTCAAGTTTGTCCGCTAGGATGAATTAAACTGCGCTTAGGCGTAGATTCCTGCTATCTCCTCAGGGCGGCGAGATTAGGGTTTCTCGCCGTGCGTACGCAATGATGATATTTGGTGTCAAATTATTCAGATCGATTCAAGAATTCAACGATGACGGTTGCGGCTTTGGGACGCTGGTCCTTAAGGGCACGTGCACAAAGACTTCCCGGTTGTCATCAACAAGGTCAGGCCGACAACGGCGACAGAGCGCGTCGGCGGCAATGGTCGTTCTGTGGTCCATGAACCTCGATGTAATTTTTATTATGTTTGACGTGTTTTGTACTTCTGAGGGTGGGGCGTCCAGGACCTCGATGTGGAAGAAGCCCATGCCCTCAAGGCCGTGCCCTTACATCATCATCAACTCCTTCGAAACCGGCCGGTTCGGGCACGATAGAGCGGGATGCCCGAGATCCTTACACAAGTAGCACATCTGATGATTGGGCCAAGTGACATGGAAGTGACTGGGATCCCACAGTTGAAGCAAGGTGGCCTATCATGGTCAGAATCGACGACCGGCTCAGTGGAGGCAACAATAGCCGCAGAGGGAGGGGGAGCTTGTTGGCACCCGACGGTGCGCGCCGGCCCTCTCTTCTTCTTATTCTTGGCGCCTGGGCGCCCCTTGCTTCCATTGCCCCCTTTCAAAGGGGGAAGTGCGGCTAGTTCCGGGGCGTCTAGTACCTCCTTTGGGTGGAGGCCGGAGGCTGTTGAGGGCGCTAGGAGGGGGCCGATGAGCGAGTGTGTAGCAGCCCGAGACCGACGTTCCAGATGCCTTCCTGTTGCGTCGCACTCTGTTGCCGTCATTTTTTGAAACTTGCGTCCATGTGTAGTTGCCGGTTCTCCCCGTTGTCGTCGTTGACCGTTTTGAGACCAACCACACTTCCACACGATCACCTTGTCTATCTGCACAGTGCACAAACCCCCTTGCATCCTAGCGCAAACAATTCCCCGAACCCGAACCACCCGGTCGTGACCGATGGGTTCAGATCAACCCCAAACATCTTCAGTTTCTTATTTGGACTCCCCTAAGCATTTTATCTCGGCCGTCTGATCTAATCGGAGGGTCCGAACCTCGTCCTATTTCCCTATATAAAGCTCCCCTAGCCCTATTTTGGACCAAACCCTAGATATACCCTAAAAATCCTCCCACCGTCGCCACTTCCCCCGTCCATCTCCATCGGGATCCTCCCAAGATGCATCTGCAACCTCCACCACTGACCTTCCTCGTTTTTCGCGCCGATGCAACCTGGCGCCGCCAAGTGTCGCCGCCTCTCCCTCAGCCCTCGCGGCCCATCTGAGCCCATCTGGAATGCCCCACCGCTCCTTCTCTCTGACCCATAGCGACATGATCGCACCTCTGGTTCTCGACCTCGCCGACCCCGTCGGCCTTCTGCGCCACCGCCGGAGACCTCTGACCTCCCGAGCAACGTTACCGCTCCTCTCCCTCCTTTCACTCTTTCGACCCCTCTTCCTCTCACCTTCTCTCTTGCCTTATCTCCTGCAGGGGCTTGCCGCCGCCATGGAGCTTCGCCACCTCATACCAAGGCCGGGAAGGACCCGCTGCCTCGACCTCCATCGGATCCGCTGGATCTTGGGCTCACCGACGCTGCTCCAGTGCCCCAAGACGCCGCCGCCATTGCCGCCTGATGGGAGCAGCGTCGAGCACTCTTGTTGGCAGTCTTGCTCGCCCCCGCATCGTGACGTTCTCCGATCCAAACAGAGCCCTGCACCATGACATCCACAACTCTGACCTGCACCACGCCAACCGGGGACCCCCTCGTTCCCCGAACGAAACACGCCTACCATCCCCGGATCTCACCGTCCCGTTCCACTTCGAACCACGTGGTGATTTCACTAAGTCCCCGGAGTTGTCTGTTTTAAACATCATGTAGGCATATGCAAGCTGTTGTGACTTTTCACATGTGCATTCGATGGAAATGTTCCATATATGAAAAATCATCTACTCTTTCTGTACTACATGATGGTGGCGTTTGCATCCATGTTAGGATCCATGCGATTGACGTAATCTCTGTTGCAATAGTGCATCATAATGTTAACTGCAGAAACTAATAAAACTTGTCAACTTTGCTTGATGATCGCCATTGATCTATAGCTTATATGCATTTGCTTCCTTCATGTGTTCTGTACTACATCATGTGTACTTTCATGCCATGCCCTTGTTTCCTATGATAATCATCATTAGCATGTTCATTGCTTGCTCTAAAGTAGATATCTTGTTATAAATGCATTCCTGTTAACAGAAAGTTGCATATTGTAAAATTCATAGTAATTAATCCATGCATCCTATTAACATGTGCCAATGGAGTAAAATTAAGGTGTCATGTCTATTACATGTACATATCATTCTCATAAATATTAAAACTGGTTTACTTGCTATTTTGTGCATCCCAAGTCAACATCATAATGTCATTATTTTCAAACTCAAGATTTTTTCTAAGTCCCTAAACCTTAACAGAACATTGCATTTTAAATCATATTAAATTAATCTTGATGCCTATATGAACTTGAATACTACTCCCTCCGTCCCACAATGTAAGACGTTTTTGCAAGCTATGTTAGCTTGCAAAACGTCTTACATTATGGGACGGAGGGAGTATATGTTAAATGTAGCATTTTAACTCTACTATCAGTGCATGTTAGGGTCATGCATATTGATGTTTTATTGCTCTCAAGTAGGCATCACAATGTTTGGGCAGATTATATTTAAACTTCTGTTGATTGTATCTTTTGAACCGTGGCTCCATTTTGATCATGTCATATATGAAAATTGCTTAGAATTGCATGTAGTTTCTTAATATACTTTTGCATCCATGATTAAAATGTTTATAATTGTTGTATGCATTCACTTTGCATTAATGGCATGCTAAACTTGTCTAGCTCATATCTTTTAAACTGTAGCTCCGAATTAAATAAATTATATATGTAAATGGCCTAGAAAAATGTGTAGATTAACATGATGCACTTACTTTGCATGTTTAATAACTATAAAATTGTGTTTAGATCAGAATAGTACAAGATTGAAATTTGCATATGGAAAATTTCAATGTTTTAAATAGCGGGCTATGCTAAATAGCGGTGGACCTCCAAATCAGCTATAGCAGAGCTATAGCGGGCTATTTGTACATGGGAGCATTTAGCGGCACCCTGCTGAAAAGGCTATTGCGGGCTATAGCGAGGCTATAGCTGGCTATTTAGAACTATGGAAAATTTTCAAAATTGTTATGTGATGTTTCCAACCTCATTTAAATTGCCTAGATAGGTAGTTTACATATGCTTCATCTCTTGCCATGTTTAACAATATTTAATATTTTTGAGTGAATAACTGGGAGCGAACTAAATAGTTGAGCTTCACTTAATGTATAGTATTGGTTGTTGCATCTTGCCATGCCTCATTAAACCGGACATAAATCATACTTGAGTGTGCATCATGTCATGGTTATGTTATGTTTGTTTACCATGTTGTTTGCTTCTTTCTGGTTGTACCTCTTCTCGATATTTACCTGTAACATTGCGAGTGAGGATTCGTTCGACTATGCAAGTTCGTCTACTTCATGGTTTCCATCTTCTTCCAAGCGAGATTCTAGGCAAGATGACCATTACCTTGAATATCACTACTATCTTTACTTGCTAGTTGTATCGTTGCTACCGTTCGGTCTTGCTAAGTAACACTGGTTTGTAAACCTCCCAAATTGCCATGATACAGCCTCTAACCTCCACCATCCTAGTAAACCATTGTTTGGCTATGTTATCGCTTTGCTTAGATCCTCTTATAGCATTGCTAGTTGCAGGTGCAGTTGTAGGTTGTTCCATGTTGGGACATGGATATCGTTGTGATATCATGCTATCTTGATAAGGCTGGCCATAGTGAGGGTATCTTAGCCGGTATCATGCACTCGGGAATAGCAAACATGGTGATATGGTAGAGAATTAAAGAAAAGAGAGAGGGTTAGAGTAACATAGGTAGATACCGTAACATAATAAATGATATACTACTTTGTGTCATGCATGGCCATAAATAAGATCATCTATGATACTAGTCTATGATAGTATGCAACTATGAAGGTAGTATCATACACTAGTATCATATACATGATACTACTATATGATACTCCCCTCTATGAGCAGCCTAAGAAGTTTCCCATATTACAATTAGGACCAAAATACAAGCCAAGTCGTTTCTTATGGGAAATACAAGCCAAGTCTTTGCGTACACTGGTCATCATCTTCGTCGTCTTCTTCTCTGTTGTCCTGTCCCATCAAACCGTTTGCAATGTCTTCATGAATGCCATTCATGTTGCCGTGCTCAACACCCACATGAAGACCATGAAGTAGTGTAGATTGCTCAGATTGAATGTTACCCGACATATAGTTCTCATCTTGATCACGCAGATCACACAAGTAAAACTCCTTGTCAAGGTTGGCAAAACAACTAGAGAAGTCACACAGAACCAAAAGCAATCTAGTGGAGAAGTCATGCAATGAAAAAACGGTATATAGGGATATTACCCTCGGGCAGGTCAAGATGCGTAGACCCCCTCCGCTGACAACTGGTCGTGCTTGATGTTGTCTCGTTTGAAAAAACTTCACTAGAGATCTGGTTGGATGTGGACTTGGGACTACATATCCTTTCCTCCCAATCCCCAAATGCTACCATGCTACCTTCTTTTAAAAACATTTTTTATTGATTTCAAACATTAGGAAAAAACGTGAATGTCCATAAGACATGTGTCCACATTACCGAAAAGATACAAATCTAAATTGAAATACACAAGGAGAAAACAAAAAAAAAAGAGAAATCTGGATTTGATTTTTTTAGGCATTATAGAGACATGTCTTGTGAACATCCATAATTGCTTTCACATTTTTTCAAACATTCAAATTATTTTTTTATAATTTTGGAGCATGGAAATATTTGAGATGTGGCCTGTGAGAGCACCTGATATTTTCAGGTGGATGTGGGACGCTAAAGTCAGCTGTACATCGCCATCTTGGAACTTACTGGCTATGCTGAAACTTACAGGCGGGCATGCCGCATGCACCCTTGAAATTTGAAGAGGTCTTGTAATTAATTGATGAAAGGGCCTCCGACGACATCAGCCACACAATATTCCATGGACCATAGCCGTACTCGCCCTAGTTCTCACCTAAGACCAGCCATAATGGAAGTAACTTCAGCAGTAACATCAAGTCTAACTCAGCAAATTTGTTTATGTGGCAATGAGTTAATGAGGAGAGAGGTAGTTTTAGTAACTTAGCTAGTTACTGTAACATCACATGCCCAATGCAATATGAGTCTATAACCTAATAAATGAAGTTTTGCATGACATCACATTTTTGTTACTACCGACTGTGAAGATAGTAACATAGTCTAAGGATATGGGTATGTTACTGGTGTATGTTACTCTCCATTGTGGCTAGTCTAAATCAATGCTCGGATTCAAGTCCAACTGAAGGCACAGAAAAGTATCTAGTTCTCACCTAAGTCTAGCTTCACTCGGCCTTACAACACTGGTCATTGTTTTCTTCCTCAAAAAGTTATTACCAGCCTCCGTGACTTCGTTACAACTTTTCATTCATGGTGTGACAACCGACGACCAAGACTATTGACCGTAATCTTGTTTAGGAGACATGATGCACTGTTGGCTGGTATGGGCCTAGACATCTCTGTCCAACGTTCCTGTTGGGTTTACCGGGAAAATTCAACGGAACTGTTCGAGCCGCGATACACAACACTCGTTTATAGTCAGGTTGTAAGTCTTGCCTAAACACGTGCACGACTTTTTCCACCTCTTTGTTGGAACCTGCGTGCTATTACATCCTTTCATGTTTCTTCACTTCTTATTTCACTAGTAGAAAAAGAGGCTTTTGTTTGGGTTGGTAAGGCCCTTTAGTCCCGGTTCGAAAACCGGGACTAAAGAGTCGGTATTAATGCCTCTCTCCTTTAGTCCCGGTTCTTACACGAACCGAGACTAAATAGCGCGGCCACGTGGAGCTCCACCTTTAGTGTGTAATCACCACCCCTCGTCATTGCTCAATTTATCCTTCAATCACCCTTCATTATTCCAAATTATCTAACTTCCCGAACGGTCACACCCATCCTCCCACTCCCCCAACCTGAGCACGCTTAACTTCCGGGTTCTATTCTCTCTCGTTTCCAAGTCTGCACTTGTTGTTTTCCTGACAATAGTAAGATGTCAATCCTATTAACCTTCATGAATTTTGCTTGAGCATGAAGTGACACATTTCACTGTTTGATTTGAAACTATTATTTTAAAAAACAATAATTATTTAGTAACACTAATATTTCTTGAATAATTAGTTTGACCAGAGTTTGACTAGATTTGACCAAAATTCAAAATAACTGAAATAATTATTTAGTAACACTAATATTCTAGAATAATTAGTTTGACCATTGTTTGACGACTGTTTGACAACTGTTTGACCAGATTTGACTAGTAATTTTATCGATTGTTTCCACTCTAGATCTTAAAAGCCCCGTAACTTTTTTCTGTTAGGTTTTTGAGGATTTTGAAAATGTTTAATGGAGTTCCCTCGGTTAAATTCGGATGTAACTTTTCGAGTAGATGATTTTTCATATAAAAAACTTTTTAATCCGAGTTCGTATGCAAAAGTTATGCCCATTTTACAAATTCCAGAGAGATTTTACAAATAAAATCGAAATTCATATTTGTAAATTTTCCCAACAAGTAGACCACATATCACATGGGAAACTTATTTTATTTTATTTTTTTAATATTTCCATCATTTTCTTTTGTTTTTTCTAAAACTGAAAAGGCGGTCCACAGAGGGGGGGAGAGTCTGAAAATGGGACCTTTAGTACCGGTTCGTGCCATGAACCGGTACTAATGCCTCAAAACCCATTAGTACCGGTTGGTGGCACCAACCGGTACTAAAGGTCTAAACTTTAGTCCTGGTTGGTGCCACTAACCGGGACTAATGGGCATCGCACCCTTTAGTCCCGGTTCGTGGCACGAACCGGGACTAAAGGGCCCAGGTGAACCGGGACTAATGCCTTAGCCGCACGAACCGGGATAAATGCTCACATTAGTCCCGGTTCTTGACTGAACCGGGACTAATGGGCTGACCCGGCCTGCACCAAAGCCCTATTGTCTACTAGTGTTTGTATCAAAAACTTGCAGAGGCACACCCTAGACTGTATTTAAAATGCATCTTGTTTGAAAGCCCACTACAAAAAAAACACGAATATACAAACGGAACTTAATTTGGACTATTGGTGTGTGTGTCGCCTTGCGTTTGCGGCATAGCGATGTGGCTTGCCCCGCCGTGAACAGCCCACCCTAGCCCCACCTCACCAGAGTTCAAGTCCTAGACTTGACGTTGGTGCTCGTAATTTTTTGAATTTATTTCAGCCCTTCGAGCGATATGCGTTCAATGGAAAGAGATGTTCCTGTCAACTATGAAGGCGTCCGTGGTGACTTTGTCAATATCAAGATAATGTGTCAACTCACTTTTGGAGATGCTCATAGCAGTAGGGTGTGCATGCATGCACTCATAGGATTGAGTGCATGTGTGTATGTATGAGCGTCTATGTATGTACGGTGTTAAAAAGGTAGAAATATTCTTTCAGCGGGAGCCGACGTTTCCGTCGATAGCGAGACTACTGTGGTGACTTCGCCAATCTCAAGACCCGCCGGCGCAGTATCTCGGAGGTGCTCATAGGTGCATGGTGTGCATACGTGTGTTCCATGTTTATGAGCATTTGTGTCGGTACCGCGTTTCTCAAAAGTAATACAAATGCTCTTAAAACTTACCTAGAAACTTAAACTAATACTGGATAATTACCTGTGCGTTGCAATGGAGTTTATATATTCTAATACAATTAGTCTATGATTTACCTGCCATATTAATGTTATTATATACATAAATATTTATCAAATCCTGCCATGATTTACCTAACAATAACTTTTAGGATTTTATTGCATAACCACATATTTGGAAAGAACTTATTGACTTAAAAAAAATTTTGATAAGTCAACAAAAGGTGAGGCGATTAAGATGGCTTTCAAGAAAACCGATGAAAATACTAGAGATAGGAGAGAAAATCCCAAAACAGAGAGAAGAAGGGTAACGTACGTAAGGTTGAAGAAAGCACCCTGCTGGCAGGAAAAGGAACACTACTCTTTTCCTTTTTTAACATAGTACAGAGCATGCATTCATATACACGCGTATACACTCATCCATATGAACCCAACACACTATACCCCTGTCAGCACCTCCCAGAGACCAAGCCAATATATCATCTTGAGATTGACGAAGTCACCAAAGGCGCCTCGTAGTAGACGGCAATGTCTCCTCCCATTGAAAGCGCATCACCAAAAATCCTTAAATAAACCCATGCAGCAATAGGACTTGAACCCTAGTGGATTGTACCACTGCCCTCCTAACCATCCAACCATGGTTTGGAGATTATGTCTTCTATGATATGCTGCCATGTGGGCTACGATCGTAATACAAACCTGGATAATAACATTTAGTTTTAGCAATTCATAGAAACCAAATGGGCAAAAATGATACATCTAGGTGTTATCGTAGATTCAAAGATATTACAAGAGATGACATTGTTCCTTTTTAGGAAAGGCCATCATGGCTAGCTTTATTGAGTAGAAATAACGTTTACATCATCCACGAGCTCCTTAACCAAACAGCCAACAGGCTCATCCAACCAACTAAGAGAGTACTTATTACAAAAACTAAAACTCGCTAGAGCATGAGCTGCTTGATTACAAGAACGTAAACAATGCATAAAGATATCCTTTCCAATTGAAGAGACTATCCACACACTCCACAAACACTGCCGCTACTTCGTCCCACTATCATGTATGACCAATGCAAAAGTTAATAACTTGGAGAGAGTCAGATTCCGCCTTTGTCCGATTAGAGCCAAGAGAACTAGCAAATAAAAGACCATCTCTCAATGACAAAGCTTCAGTAGTGATTGCATCAACTGTGAAAGGAATAAATTTGCATTGGCAGGTGATGAAGTTTCCCTTCTGTCTCAAAGAACAGCCGATGTCACCCCCATTCCTTCATCTACAAAGAACGTTGCATCCACATTAGCTTGGTGAATCCCGGATGTGTTTTTGACCATTTTGTTTGAGGCAAATCCAATACCCTAGTAGATGATGATTGGAAATTCTGAATAATGGAAAGAATTGATATTTGCCATCTCCAAGAAGGTGGGACTGCTTCAGTGTGCGTCATTTTTTTCCTAATCCACCACAGGTACCATACCCCTATAGCCAAGGCTTGCTTCGAATTAACATTCGAGTGTAAAGATATATAGGACGATCAGGTAGCGATAGGATATGCTCAAATATAATTGAACCCGATCTATCAGCTGAAATCGGTTGTTCAATAAGCTCACAAATGCCCAGCCGACGCCAAAGATTCTTCCCATGCATGCACTGAAATAATAAGTGTCTGATGTCCTTCGTCCCCTTATGATAGATTGGGCACGCTCTGCTCCGTTCGAACGACATGTCTGTTCGTCAGGATAGCCATTATAGGAATGATTACATGCAAAACCATCCATCCGAATACCTGAACTTTACATGGCACTGGTACTTTCCATAGCGTATTCCGTACTGCCAAAGGTGTGGAACCACTCGACCACTCCATCCTATTTGCACGCGGGTGTAACCATTGCAAATGGTAAGCTGTTCGGACCGAGGAGAAACCTGAACGGTTGGGTTGCCATGCTACGAAATCATCGAATGCTTGATGGTGAATAGGAATTTGTAGTATTCTTCAAGCATCCACTGGATAGAATATATCTCTCACAAGGTCCTTATCCCAAGTGTCGGATACCAACCTATAAGTTCACAAACCCTTGAGAGAATTGTTTGGTTCCTTGGCGTGATTACTGTCATGTCTAAGCTAGAAGGAATCCAAGGGTCCTTCCTAATGTTCACTTCCTCTCCTGTATCGATTCTCAATCCTAATGTACCTTTTTTGAAGGTTTCTAATCCTTTTAGGATACTTTTCCATGTGATAGAGGACCCTTTCTTTGGTGTAGCACTTAATATATTTCCACTAGGATAGTACTTAGCCTTTAAAACTCTTGCCACCAAAGAGTCTGGTTGAGTAACAAGTCTCCAACATTGTTTTGCGAGCATAGCTAGGTTGAAAGAGTATAGGCCACCAAACCCCATGCCTCCTTCACTCTT
Source organism: Triticum aestivum (assembly GCF_018294505.1). Classification (NCBI taxonomy): domain Eukaryota; kingdom Viridiplantae; phylum Streptophyta; class Magnoliopsida; order Poales; family Poaceae; genus Triticum; species Triticum aestivum. The sequence goes on along the minus strand of NC_057812.1, from coordinate 52,652,103 downwards.
AGGAATACAAAGTTTCCACCATGCCATCCAGTTCATCCTCTTATGAATTTCATCGTCACCCCACCAAAACTAAGCAATAATACCTGTAATTTCCTTGCATATCCCCTTAGGAATACTAAACACTGACATTGCAAAAACAGGACTAGCTTGTGCGACAGCTTTTGTCAATATTTCTTTGTCCCCAGTGGACAATTGTTTCTCCATCCTGCCTAATAATTCCACCTTAATTCTTTCAACAAAGTGCCTGAAACAATCACTCTTATCTACCCAACTATAGCTCGCATCCCAAGATATTTATCTGATAAGGCTTCTGTCTCAAATAAAAGGTGTGAAACCGATGGTCCATTTTTGCACACCCTAATCCCATCCATGCCACCAACTTCTTCTTCAGACCGCAACATACTAGACAGACCTTTTGCACATATAAGGAACAGATATGGAGAGAGGGAGTCTCCCTGCCGAATTCCCCTAGAAGGGATAAAAATGTTAGTTTCATGGGAATTAAATCTTACTTTGTATCTCACAGATGAAACACATGCCATGATCTTATCAATCCAAAGGCTATGAAATCCAAGTTTCTCTGTCATGCTTCTCAAGCAAATCCACTCCACACGGTCCTAAGCCTTATGCATATCCAACTTGATTGCACAAAGTCATGCCTGCCCTGCCCTTCCCTGCCCTAGTATTCTTGATTTTATGAACACATTCATAGGCAATTAGAACATTGTCAGTGTTGAGTCTTCCAGGACAAATGCACTCTGAGTTGGAGAGATGATATCAGGTAAAATCCCCTTATGTCTAGCAGCTAGCATCTTTGAAATTGTTTTGTACAACATATTACATAAGCTGATAGGTCTATATTGTGTACTTAACTCAGGGGAGTCAACTTTGGGAATAAGAACAATGAAGTGTCATTCCAATCTGCAGGTATTTGCCTTGAATTGATAGAAAATAGGACCTCTTGAGGACATTGTTTTCTAATTAAGATAAATAAGTAGGTTTGCTTTATTCCCGTTTTAGTGAAAAGTGACTTTTTTGGCGATGATGCACTCTGCCATCCATGTGTCGCATCATTACAAAAAGATCCACATAGCCAAATCATTACAAAAAGGAGGGGAAAGAAAGCAATGATGATCCTAACACAAAATAAATATCACCAAAAAGGCGAAGAACATGCCATTATATTTCATTACATTTTACACGAGCAATACATAATTATAAACTATTTTATTTTTATTTGGTTTGGATTAGCCTCCAAATTTATTTGCTGCATACACGAGTAATTCTTTTTGTCCTGCTGGCACCAACCTTTCTAGGGTGTGCAGACAACTGCACCTATTCAAATTATGATCACTCGCTTTTTATTCAAGTCAGTGATGGTATGGTTTGGGAACTAGCACTAGTGGCGTCTTGCGGTGGAAGATGAGCCTCCCTTCTTCCTCCATGTTCACATCGTCCGCCGTTGTCCCCTCCGGAAGCGTCCACTCGAATTTGAAGAGCAGATTGGCGAGTGTAAACTCGATGGTGGCCACAGCCATGGACATGCCTGGGCATATCCGGCGCCCCGTGCCGAATGGCATCAGCTCAGGATGCTCGCCCTTGAAGTCTATCTCATTTGCTTCAAACCTATCAGGGTTGAACTCCTCTGGGTTGTCAGGCCAGCTTACCGGGTTTCTGCCAATTGCCCATGCATTCACGTAGATCTTTGTCTTGGCTGGCACGTCATACCCACCAATTTGTATGTGTCGCATGGTCTCCCTCGGCAATAGCAGTGGTCCCGGCGGGTGCAGCCGTAGGGTCTCCTTCACCACCATCCTGAGGTAGCTGAGTTTTGAAATGTCATCTGATTGCACACTTTTGTTCTCTCCCACCACATCCCTGATACTGTCCTGCACCTTCTTCAGCACGGGTGGCTTCCGCACTAGCTCTGACATTGCCCACACAATGGTCGTTGCATTTGTGTCAATGCCAGCAACGAAAGTTGACTGCACATCATAAATGCAACTCATGACGGATTAATATAATTATCAATGATGATACCTATTTTTTCTTATGTCAGAATCCATAAATGGAGTGTAAGTGTGGAATTATTGACATACAAATATTATGGCCTTGACGTGGTCCTTCGTGAAGATGAATGTACCACGCGGCCTCTTCCAAAGATCGATGAGGACATCAATGAGGTCGCCGCCATTTTCAGGCAACACGCGGTTAGGGTCCAGGTGTTGCTCGATGACCATCTCGAAGAAGGCATCGAGCTGCAAGAAGATCCGCTCACGCCGGGCGATGAAGCCGGTAAGGCGATCGACGAGACGGCCGACAGCTATTGGGAACAAGTCTTCAGCGGAGGAGCCAGAGCTAGATAGCATCTCCATAACATCGTCGAGTGCATCCTGAAAATTGTTATTTTGGGAGAACTTATCGCCTCCATAGATATTGCCAAACGCCACTGTGCCGATGATACCGTCGGAGAGGCTCAAGATGTGCTCATCCAAGGCCACCGGCTTTCCTTCCGCACGGTTGAGGGTGCTTATGAGTTTCTCCACCTAACCATGAATACAATATACATTATGGTATTTTTATATAAATAGTTGTGTGCATCAACGGACGCAAAGGTCAAGGCCTTTAAAAAAAGAAAATATACATTATTATTTTAGTATATTATAATTGAAGTAAAATAACTAACTAGGAAGACTATTTCAGCACAGCATGAGCCATGTCTGGTGAGTAGGCATGTGACACATGGATTGAATTGTATGTACCTGCTCATGGCGTGCGTACCATGCAGCCTTAACGCGTTGCGCGCTGAGGAGCTCGACGGTGAGGAGCTTGCGCACCTCGCGCCAGTAGGCGCCGTAGGGCGCGAACGCCACATTCTTGAGGTCATAGGTCAGCCGCCTCGTCCCCGCGGACACGGGCCGCGTGCAGCAGTCGAGGTCGTGAGTCTTGAGCGCCTCCCACGCCGCCTGCGCCGACGACAGCACCACCGTCGGCGCCTTGCCGAGCTGCAGCTGCATCACCGGCCCGTGGACCTCCGCCAGGTCTCGCAGGGTCCGGTGCGGCAGCGGGCCGAGCTGGTGCAGGTTGCCCAGGAGGGGCACCGTCGCGGGGCCTGGTGGCAGCTTCAGCTTCAGCCCTTTTCTCCTGGTCAACAGCAGCAGGGAAAGGACAGTGACAAGTGCTAGGAGCAGGGGCTGCCATTGCTGGGGCAGGGAGAGGAGCAGCGAGGTGAGTGAGATCGCCATTTTTGTTGGTGGTAGATAGAGAACTAACTGCTTCAGCTAGCTCGGGTATGTGTGAATTATATACAAGTTTGCTGAGCAAATGATCGATGAAAAATCTGACCATCTCATCGTCACTGTACTCTGAAGTCTACTAGAAGGGCTTGAAACGGCCCGGTCTTCTCCTGCCGGTCGACGTATGCTTGTGTTTGGAGAATGACAACCGTGCGTTTGCATTCTCACGCAAAGTCACCCAAAGAGCCATATTTGTCTAAGTTCTAACTTCTAAGTACTACATGCCTTTCAGTAGGCAGGTTCGTGGAGTGAGGACGAAACAAATACTAGACATATTACTAGAAAGATATATAAGCATAAAACCATTGCATTGATCGATATCACAATAGAGTCATACAAGCAAATTAACAATTCGTAAGGCATGCATAAAGTCGGACCATCAGATTGAGACTACTAGTACCATATACTATGATAACATACCAACTTCAGTGGCCTCCAGCGCGGCGAGCCGCGAGGCGTGCTGAGCGGCGGATAGGTTCACGCACAGGGTAGTCGTTAGCCTCAAGCGGCATGGCTATAATGCCGGGCTGCGGCGCAGCAACCACCATCTCCACCGCCCTACATCATCGGCACCATCCAGGCATCCACCACCTGCATTGCTTCCGGATTGGCGCCGTCATCCATCATCTCGTCATCGTAGTCCTGCTCCAAAATGATGCTTGGTGTGGCTAGCGGTGCCACCGCCTCTGCCGGAAGATAGATAGTTTGTCATTTCTAGTAAGTTCCTTAAGTTATAATATCTTCTTTTCTCGAGAGAACGTATTCCCCTAATGTTCGTGTTTTAGAAGACCTCAGTTCCAAATAAGTATACTTTGTTCCATCATCTGGCTTATGTTCTTCATGTAGCATTTAGATCAAATGACTATCAAATTATGTCAATACTTCCACATATCATGGGTACTGTATGGAGACATCCCTATTTCCCAAGGTGTCTTAGTTACCACTGTTTTCAAGTCTAAAGATTAATCATACTCTGGCAACTTTACATTAGGCAGAATTGGGTTTTTGAGGGTTGACAGTGGAAAAAAACACATTTTCTAACTGACTCAGTTTTGAAGTGTAGTTCTGTTCAGGCCAGTCAGGCTTACCAGATTTTTGAATTTAAAGTAGTATTAATCCCTTTTATTTTTAAAAACAAGGAGCAATGAATCAGGCCCGGTAGCATGTTTTTCAAACAAGCCGTAAAAGGAGCTCTATGAACTCTTAATTTTTGTTTGAATACCGTGTTACATTTCCATATGATCCATATGATTCATTAAAAAACAAGGAGCAATGAATCGGGCCGGAGACTGCCGCGGCCATGGGCACAACATAGATGACTCTGGCGATGGGCGGCGCAAGAGATAGGGGCGGTGTCCGTGAGCGTGGCGGCGGCCCCGATTGGGATGCCTTTTTGAAGGGCCCCGCCACGTCTACCCATAGCTTTTTTGTTACAAGTAGTAATTACATGTGACATTATTGAGGCTCTTTTATTGCGTTATATAGTACAATAGGTCATAGAAAACCAAAAATCCGCATCTAAGCCCTCCCGCTCAGAAAACAATTTAAAACAAATACTAGAAAAATCCGCATCTGAGCCCAGACGAGGAGGTTGGTCTCGCTGAACCCCTTGGTCGCCTGGCCGCTCTTTTCGTTGCTTTCACTAGGTAGGTTCGTGGAATGAGCGACCAACCCCCGCTAGCCACACCATGCACACCATTGATTTTTATTCCTCCATCATTTTTTTGAACACAGTACAGACGCAAGCGCTTATATAAACACGCATACACTCACCCCTATGAACGCATACACGCACACCCTACCTCTATGAGCACCTCTGAGAGACTGAGCCGGCATATCATCTTGAAATTTTACGAAGTCACCGTAGGCGCCTCGTAGTCGACGGGAACGTCTCCACTATTGATCCCCGTGACATGACCATGCCTTTCAGTAGACACTGGCAAGAGAGTTTCCTCTTGCTAACTCCCGGGAAGCACACAAACAGTGGATTTAGTTAGTATTACAAAAAGCTAAATCAGTCGAATACCAAAGAGACAGACGCCCGATCGAGCAAGCAAACGGATGCACAAGCCATGCCTCTCCAGCGCTTCCACTTGGTCGCTCTGCTCCTTCTCCTCGTGGCTGCTGGCCGAGGTCTCACGGCCACCGTCGGCGCCGACGACGGTCGGCAGTTCGCCTACAATGGCTTCGCGGGCAGGAGCCTCGACCTCGACGGCGCGGCCGAGGTCACGCCCAACGGCCTCCTCATGCTCACCAACGGCACCATCCAGCAGAAAGGCCACGCCTTCCACCCGTCCCCGGTGCCGCTCCGCGCCGCGCGCTCCTTCTCCACGGCCTTCGTCTTCGCCATCTTCGGGCAGTACATCGACCTGAGCAGCCCCGGCATGGCCTTCTTCGTCACCACCTCCAAGGAGGTGCTCGCCACCGCGCTGCCGGGCCAGTTCCTGGGCCTCCTCAACGCCACCAACAACACCAACCCCAACGCCCACATCTTCGCCGTGGAGCTGGACACCCTCCTCAACTCCGAGTGCCGCGACATGAACAGCAACCACGTCGGCGTCGACGTCTACAGCATGGTGTCGCGCGCTTCCGCCGACGCCGGCTACTACGACGACGCCATGGGCCGGTTTCAGAACCTCAGCCTGATCAGCAGGCAGGCGATGCAGGTGTGGGTGGACTACGATGGCGCCGCCGCCGAGATCACGGTCACCATGGCTCCCCTGGGCGTCGCCAGGCCCAAGACGCCCCTGCTGCGGACCGCAGTGAACCTCTCGGCCGTGGTGCAGCACCAGGACACGGCGTACGTCGGCTTCTCGTCGGCCACGGGAATCCTCTTCGCGCGCCACTTCGTCGTCGGCTGGAGCTTCGCGCTGGACGGGCCGGCGCCGACGCTGAACATCTCCTCCTTGCCCGCCCTGCCGCCCACCGGGCCCAAGCCACGGTCCAGGGTGCTGGAGATCGTGCTGCCCATAGCGTCGGCGACGGTGGTTCTGGCCGCCGGCATCGCCGCGTACATCATCGTCCGACGGCGACTCAGGTACGCGGAGGTCCGGGAGGACTGGGAGGTCGCGTTCGGGCCGCAGCCCTTCTCCTACAAGGACCTGTACCAGGCGACCAAGGGGTTCAGCGAGACCAACCTCCTCGGGGCCGGCGGCTTTGGAAGCGTCTACAAGGGCGTGCTCCGCAAGCCCGACATGGACACGGAGGTGGCCGTGAAGCGGGTGTCGCACCAGTCAAGGCAGGGGATGAAGGAGTTCATCGCCGAGGTCGCGAGCATGCGCCGGCTGCACCACCGCAACCTCGTGCAGCTGCTCGGCTACTGCCGGCGAAAGGGGGAGCTTCTCTTGGTCTACGATCACATGCCAAATGGTAGCCTCGACAAATACCTGCACGATCCCATGCCTGGCAAGGCTACATTGGAGTGGCCTCGGAGGTTGCACATCATCAGGGGAGTCGCTTCCGGGTTATCTTACCTCCATGAGGGTTGGGAGCAAATCGTCATCCATCGAGATGTCAAGGCAAGCAATGTGCTCTTGGATGCCGAGATGAACGGGCGGCTAGGGGATTTGGGCCTAGCAAGGCTCTACGACCATGGGTCCGATGCGCAGACCACACATGTGGTCGGCACCATGGGCTACCTAGCCCCTGAACTAGGCCACACCGGCAAGGCAACCCCATCTACCGATGTCTTTGCCTTCGGTGCGTTCCTCCTGGAGGTCACCTGCGGGCGGAGGCCGATCGAGGAAGACGAGGGGAACAACCGCGTCATGCTCGTCGACTGGGTTGCCGAACATTGGCGTAACGGTTGCATCAATAAGGCGGCAGACATTAGGATGCCAAACAACTTTAGTCTTGACGAGGTCTCTCTAGTGCTGAAACTCGGGCTTCTGTGCTCCCATCCTTTGTCCAATGCAAGGCCAACCATGCGACAAGTCATGCAGTACCTCGACGGCGACATGCCCCTCCCAGAATTTTCGTCAGAGTACCTCGGCTCAACCATGCTGGAGCAGATGTACAGCGCAGAGTTTTTTAACAAAAATGTAACGTCATATGTGTCATCGGGTGTCATCTCTGATCTCTCCGGAGGAAGGTGACAAAGGTGCATGCCGTGCCAAAATAATTGAGTTGGACTTCTAATGCTTTTATATCCTTGTAAGATGTAACTAGCACTTTGTAGAAGTTTGTTTGACGCTTTGATATTTAATTTTGAATGATTGTAATGGTTTACTTTCTTTCGGTATAGATGTATGTTTATAAAAAACAGGTGAATCATCCATTCTACCTGCTTATGATAGATGTTCCTAACCGATTCATGTTTATGCATGGTAGATGTGCGTATATTAGAGAAAACAATTTTCCTCAGCCGGACGTGCTACCATCGAATCGGGTGCGATTGCACGGCTGCCTAGTGCTCGCTCCATCGCTTTGCATCTTATCTCCACGACAGCCACTCATTCCCTTCTGTATCTCTCTCTCCTTGACGAGGTTTCTTCTTCCTTCCGATCCAGCGCCTTCCTCGGTCTGCTGCACAACAACGTGGCTCCCGAACTGGTGCCTTCCTCAAGATGCCAACGTTGTAGATTGGGCCTAGGATGCTATAAGCATGTGTCGCTCACCATCGAGGTGTGGACTAAATCCACGAGCTGATGCTACAAGTGTTTCAGGTGGAGTTCTTGTGGCGGTGTTGCAAATCGGCCATCAACAACGGCGATGTTATGGAACACGACGATGTCTGCAACATTAGGGATATTGTGGGATGTGTCGATATTCGCAGCATCACATTTGTTGAATTTTTTGCGACAACAAAAATGTTGCGGGAATACAAAGAAGAGCCTTGAGATGTTGTTGTATTTTTTGCAACAAGGGTCTTGTCGCAGTAGTTTTGCAACAAAAGTCTTGGTGCACGAGTATAGAGAAGAGGTCAAGGATGTCACTGCAATTTTTTACAACAATAGTCTTATTGTAGGAGTTTTGCAACAAATGCCTTGTTGCAGGAAAATAAAGAACAGAGAATAGAAACGATTGGAATGCTTGCGGCACACAATCGGACGGCTCACGACCCGGCTGATCTTTTAAAAAGATCAGCCGGCGGACGCGTAGCAGGCCCGATATATTACTACTTCTTATATGTTTCCAGTGAGTTCATGACTCTTTTCAATAGAATATTTTATTTGTTGAAAGCGATGCGTTTCCTATCAGACCAGAACTTTGAATCCCTTACTTTTCTACGTTCCGACTTTGATTTCAACATCTGACAAGGACTGTTTCATTTATCTACTTCGATTTGATTGATGTTAAATTGTTAATACGTTGTATCAAACAATGATCGTTCGTCAACACTACTAGAGCTATGACTTTTGGCACCTATATAAGGTGGCTGGTTGCTAAAAGTTCAAACTTGGTTATTACCAAGGGTTGCAAGTATGTTTTGTTTGAAAGTTGTCCAGTCATTCAACATTGCATGGTGTAAACATCGTTACAGTATACACACTCACATTTGCACTATGCAAGAAATCTTAGAACTACAGACATCCACATCACATGTAGATGAATTGGAGTTGTGCCCCTGAAGTTAACAATTTTGTAGAGAGAGCGGAGAATAAATTCGACTAGATTCATTTTGGTAGATAAGAAACTGCAAGATATTTCATCCGTGGTGAACAGCTATGGTAGTTGTCCTCTTGCAGGCAGCATCAAAAGATCAGCGCGTGGGTTCTTTGACCCGCCAGTCATGCATCTTTTTCCTACCATCCCTACGCAGTGACAGCGATCTCACCCAGCAATGCAGGGCACGGCTTCTGCCCAGCTTTTCTCACAAGATAGGATTCTACTTGTAAACAAGTAGAACGGCAGTTGAAAAATGAGCAATCTGTGATGGTAACAACGATGGATCGCAGAATTTTCTGTGGCCTGCAACGCCGGTGCCGTATGATCTAAGGAATTTGGGTTTTTTATTCTTCTTCTCAAGGAGGACTAGTACTCTTACGCTGACATATTCAAGATCCATCCATAGCCGTCGGAGTAGCATTCCAACACTTCATTATCATATCTCTGTGTAGTAATCTGACTTTCAGGATGCTCAACGGCACATTCATGCACCAACTGCACAACCACCATCTGTGCTGTGCACAACCACTACACCGTTAAAGTCTAGCGCATGGTCACAAACGAAGCAAATTGTGGTTAGTCTATGATTCCGTCATACTACCGAGTTTTGTCCAGGATACTATGGCGCCGGCGGCCCTTCTTCTGCTCATACTCCTGCTGTTGAGCCGTGACGGGGAGGTGGCCTCGTCGCAGGACGATGGCCAGTTCGCCTACCAAGGCTTCGCCGGCGCCAACCTTATGCTGGACGGCCTCGCCGCCGTTATGCGAACGGCGGCCTGCTCGCGCTCACCAACTTCACGCAGCAGACAAAAGCCCACGCCTTCCACCCCGCGCCGCTCCGCTTCCTCGGCGGCTCCGCCAACGCCACGGCGGCGCGCTCCTTCTCTACGTCCTTCGTCTTTGCCATCGTGTCGGGCTACGACGGCCTGAGCGACCACGGTCTCGCCTTCGTCGTCGCCCCGACCACCAACTTCACCACCGCCAACTCCGGCCAGTACCTGGGCCTCCTCAACACCACCAACGGCACGGCCAGCGCCCCCATCTTGGCCGTCGAGCTGGACACCATCCTCAGCCACGAGTTCCGCGACATCAACAGCAACCACGTCGGCATCGACGTCAACAGCCTCGTGTCGCGGCAGGCCCAGCCGGCCGGCTACTACGGCGACGACGGTGCCTTCCGTGACCTCAAGCTTAACAGCCGCAACCCCATGCAGGTATGGGTGGACTACGACGGCCAGGCCAAGCGACTCGATGTGACACTAGCCCGCGTGCACGTGCCCAAGCCCAGCAAGCCTCTGCTCTCCGAGGCCATCGACCTCTCCACTCTCATGGCGGACGCGATGTACGTCGGCTTCTCGGCGTCGTCGGGAGTCATATCGGGGCATCACTACGTGCTCGGATGGAGCTTCAGCTTGGACGGGCCTGCCCCGACTCTTGATTTCTCCAAGCTTCCTGCCCTGCCACGCCTGGGACCCAAGCCTCGGTCCAAGGTACTGGACATCGTGTTGCCGCTGGCCAGCGCGTTGCTCGTGGCAGCAGCGCTGGCTGCGGTCTTCTTCTTTCTGTGGCGTCGGCGCCGGTTCGCCGAGGTGCGCGAAGGCTGGGAAGACGAGTTCGGCCCCCACCGATATGCAGACAAGGATCTGCATCGTGCCACTGATGGGTTCAGAGAGAAAAACTTACTTGGCGTCGGAGGATTCGGGAGAGTGTACAAAGGCCTGCTTTCTGAATCCAATTTGGAGATCGCCGTGAAGAGGGTGTCGCATGAATCAAGGCAAGGACTGCGCGAGTTCGTTGCCGAGGTGGCGAGCATTGGTCGGCTCCGCCACCGGAATCTCGTGCAGTTATTGGGCTACTGCCGGCGCAAGGACGAGCTTATCTTGGTGTATGACTACATGTCAAATGGCAGCCTTGACAAGTACTTGCACGATCCAAACATGCCCGCCATATCTTGGCCCGAAAGGTTCTCGATCATCAAAGGGGTCGCATCGGGCGTGCTGTATCTCCACGAGGATTGGGAAAAGGTTGTCATCCACAGAGATATCAAGGCAAGCAATGTTCTCTTGGATGAACAGATGAATGGATGCCTCGGCGATTTTGGCCTAGCAAGGTTATACGATCACGGAACTGTCGCTCAAACAACCCATGTTGTCGGCACCATGGGATACCTTGCACCAGAGCTTGTGCGCACCGGGAAGGCAACACCCATAACCGATGTGTTCGCATTCGGTGTCTTTCTCCTAGAGGTTGCACGTGGACGACGACCGATCAAGCGTAGCGAGCGAAACAACCCTGTAGTGATGATTGATTGGGTGCTTGAGCACCACCGCAGTGGATCGTTACTCAAGGCGGTGGATCCACGACTAGCGGGAAAGTTTGACACAGAGGAGGTTACCCTCGTGCTGCAACTAGGTTTGTTGTGCTCCCACCCATTGCCTGATGCAAGACCTAGTATGCGAAAGGTTACGCAATACCTAGATCGTGGGAAGTCGGTTCCTGATCTGTCGCCGACTTACATGAGCTACAGTATGCTGGCGCTGATGCAAAATGATGGCTTCGATTCGTACATTATGTCGTACCCTCCATCAGCGGCTAGCACTGCTGCGGTGTCTTATGGATCTACGATGACAGTTCTCACTGAGGGCAGATGAAGTTGTGTGTATGTGTTCAACTTATTTTTGATGTTTCATTTAGAAGAAGCTTATCTTTGAGGTCGGGTAATAATTAATTTGTGATCCTAACTTTTCTTTTTGATATGATTTGTGATCCTAGCTAGCTCGAGCTGGCTGATTTAGTTGAGTCTTACTTGAGCTTAGTCGATTAGATATTTTTTTCTCAACTCATGCCTCAGAATCACATCCCTAATGGCTCGTTTTGTCTACCTTAGTTGAGTTCTTGCTATACTCACTGAGATCAAAACCAGAGCAGCGGCGTTTAATTGTATCTTTAATTCTGAAAGTCATGCGGTCAATGTTGACGCACATAGTTTAGCTAGATTTTCGCTTTTTTTGGCTCCTGGTCATCATGTCTGTTTTTGCCAACCACGAGACACAAATTGTAGTTTGGCCTTACCCCTCCAAAAAAAAAGTTGAGCTCTTGCGATTTGATTATCTTTGTTGGGCTGGTATCAGCCCATCTAGCATGGGCTTAAGCATGTTTTAAAAAGCCCATTAAATGGACTAATAACTGTCAAAATCACTTATTAAAGAATACTTTTTGCAAAGGCCACTCTTACCTCCTAGGTTGCGGCAAGTGGTGCAGTGCATGTGTGTCACTTGTCGTAGCCTGGGAGTTTTCTCTTTTTTTGTACATTGTTTATTCAAAATGTTTTATCTCTTAAACAGTGCATCCAAATCTCGAGCCGTTTTCACCGTTGGATTCCTCGCGTTGAGATGTTCAAAACAAGATACCCGTTGATAGGTTTTAACGAACTTTTTTTGACAAAAAAATCGGACGAAAAAACCAAACCAGAAATACATAATTTTTTTCCTTTCCGAAAGAGGCTCGACTATGTCTCTCGCGGAAGAAAATATGTGCCTCCACGAGAAGTAGCCCATGCCTCTCACAGAAGGAAAAAAAGAAAAACACGTCTTTTTCATTTTCAAGAGGCACATTTGTGCCTCTCGCGGAAACAAATCTGTGCGTCTCGCGGAAGCAAAACCTCGGCTCTCATGGAAGGGAAAAAACAAGTTTATTTTTCAGTTTTTGAGAGGCACGGGCATGCCTATCACGGAACCAAATCCATGCTTCTCACGGAAGTGGAAGGAAACAAAAAGAAAATCCGTGTTTTTTTTCGATTTCGAGAGGCACAGCCGAGCCTCTCGCGGAAGCAAAACCGCCCCCCTCACGGAAGAACAAAAAAGAAAATGGATTTTTTTTTCATTTCTGAGTGGCATGCCCTTGCCTCTCGCAGAAGCAAAACCGTGCCTCTTGCGAAAGAAAAGAAAAGAGAAAACACTTTTTTTTTTGTTTCCAAGAGGTATGGCCGTGCCTCTCGCTGAAGTAAAAAAAGCGCATTTTCGCGCAAATTTTTCTGGTCCAAAAGCAAAGAAAGACCAGCGAAAGACCGAGAAACCCGAAAAAAACCCATCTAAAAAGCTGAAAACACGCACAAAAAAAATCCGAAGGAGCTCCCAAAGCGCGACATGTGGTCGTGGCTGAGTGGCGCGCTCTCAGGCCACCTGAAGTGACCCTTTATAAGAAATGGTTGGAACTACTATCTTTAGTTCAGAATACAACTCCTTCTGCTAGTAAAGACAAACTCATTTGGGTGCTTGAAAAATCAAGTCTTTACACTGTTAGATCTTTTTACAAACTAATTAACTTTGGAGTGGTTCATGATGTGTTTCAAGATTGTATTTGGAAGATTAAAGGCCCTCCGAACATATCCATGCTTTCTTGTGGCTTATTATTCATAACAAGAGTTTGACTAGGGACAATCTAGTCAAGCATCAGGTAGTTCCTGAAACTTATTGTGTTTTCTGTTCAGAAACTGACACTATCAAACATTTGTTCTTTGATTGCATTCTTGCTAAACAAATTTTGATAAATTGTGGTTAATATATTACATATTCCAGTACCTTGATCCTTTAAGTCTGTTATCCTTTTGGTGACTCTGCCACCTTGTGCGGCTAATGGCGATTGTGCAATGATTTTGTCTTTTAGGGACGAAAATGGTGAAGTATGAAGTGCGTCGTGGGTTTGGTGGGCTCGCTGGTGCGTTACTGGAAAATCCTCTATTCCAATGTTAAAGCTTCATTGCTCCTAAGTGCCTAAGACTACTTGGTCATCGGCGAGGAGAATTACTTAGAATTGCCTGGCATGGTCCCCCATCTACCCAGGGCTGTACAAAGGGTTTCATCTTCCCCTGTGACAGATGTAATCTTCCTCTATTAGCCTGATACTTGGTTGAAATTGCTGCTTCACAGCTATAATAAGGGGGTCGTTGCAGTTGCAATAAATTGCAAGCCGAAACCTGTAAGACATCTGTTTGATTTTGTTTTGCCTTGGCTTTAATAAAAGGTTGGGGCGAGGGCAAACCCCTCGGATTTCAAAAAAGGAAAATTAAATGGTTTGTTAGTTGCATCAACCGTCATGCTAAAAGGGCCTCAGAAACATCTCTCACAAAGAAGACACACAGTTATCTATCTTCTTGCGAGAGGCTGCAAAGTTCAGGACTTGCCGACGACTTAAGCCACAACATGCGGAGGTCGGAGAGTCGTGAAAGGGGAGAAAAGGGAGGCTCAAGTTGGGAGGCAGGTGTTGATGAGTCAAGAAGGCCCATGTGCTGCGAGTACGTTGTTTGCAGCAGCGCCACCGCACAGAAGAGATGAGCAGGGGAAATACTACTTGTTTAGGGTTAAGACACGAGGCAAACGTAATGGAATGTTTCAGAAGTTCGATCAGGCCCAAAAAATCAAACTGGGACGAATATTTTGGTCAACAATGACATTTTGTAGGCCCAGTATGATAGCCAAAATTCGGCCGAAATAAGATTTTCTCGACCGAAATTCAAAACCCTGACGAAGTAGGATTGTATGCCGGTTGTTGCACCTTGCTATAGTGGCCCGGTGGGATGGAGGTAAACGCGGCCGCATCCATGGTGAACCTGAACGGGTCGAGACGGAGAATGTGGTGAGGATTATGCCATAATTGATAAGAAATGTAGCATGCAGCGGTGGTTTTTAGAAAAATAAGTGAGAATAATGGCGCCGCTCATTCTTCCATCACTACTCGCTGATTTGCTGCACTTCTTTACTTTGTCGCTGTTTTTGTTTGCCTTGAAGCCATCATTGCCATACTTTTTTACCTTGAACCGTCATTGCCGGACATGACTGACTCAGTGTTGTTGTCCATTACCGTAAATCGTCAAGGCTCTAGATATCAATTGTTGATTTGAAGAACACTGGATCGGTTCAACCGAACGCAACGAACGTACGTGTAACCAGAGAGACGTATGTACGCGCAGCTTGCTCAGTTCCGCTGCGCCACGACCGAATTGACTTCCCCAGCCGAACGGCAAGAACAAAACATGCGCCCAACTGGAATCGATGAATTGTAACATGCTTGTCTCAAGGCTGGTATATGCTTTATTGCTTTTATTTTTTGGTAGTTCACAACGTGGGTTACATAGGTACTTCCTACGTCTCATAATGTAAGCCTTTTTTATATTAGTGTAGTGTCAAAAAACGTCTTACATTATAAGACGCGGGGAGTATAAACTAGCATATATGTCCATGCATTGCAACGAAAGTGATGTTTTCTGTGACAAGCAACAAGAGAGATAATTGATGTGTCCATCAAAAACTGTCTCCACGGCGAGGAGCTGCAGTCTTCTTCTGGCATATTTGGTCCACGAGATCTTGATAATGGTGGGGTTGATCAGCGTGGCGGCGACCAGCCAACTCGTGCATTTTTTCCTCCGGGCCTGCCTCCATCTCGAGGTGGTGGTTGCCTCCTCATTTGGTGGCTTCCTGATGACCTTCGGGGCATGGTTGGTTCGACTACTCTCTTATACGATGGCGTAAGCGAATGGATTAAATGCCACATATAAACCCCGTTTCATTAGCATAATCTACGCATAACCAGGCATGAATATCCCTTCTTTATCAGAGTCCATTCTCTTTGATTATTATAGAACTCACGTGCCCGTAATTTTTTAATTTAGAATCAAACCAACATATTCTCGTTTATTGGCAATGTGCCCGCAATTTCTTTCAATTATAGCCAACAGCATATTCTTTGTTACTGGGACCAGGTGTGGAACGGATGGAATAAAATCCATACGTATTTTAATAGAAGGACCAGTCGTTTTTATGTAACAAAGTTGCCTAGCTTAGTTGGCATCCGCCAGAGGAACTAGATGGGACGTGGAAGTTCGGTTCCTCGACCACAAAATATTTTTGCCTCCCTCCACGAGGATCGATGATCCGGATGTAGAGCAGATCTAGTAGGGGAGTGCAGTTGAGGCCCAATACAGCCTAGGCGACATAGCAATTATTTTTGCTTTCTCTTGGGCTAGCTGCGTGGGAGCTACTATATGATGCTAGATGCATCAAATAGCGCGTGGAAGGTACAGTTCGCGTCTGGGTCAGCCCACTGGCAGTCACCGAAATGACCTATGTTTGTAAGGCCCGAATAAAAATCTCAAAAAAAAAGACACGTTGAAGAATAGAACTCTTGACCTCAAAGACCCGATCACGTGCTGCTAGACACTCGAACAAATGCGTCATACTAACCCATGGCCAACGTGATTATTTAAGAACATAGTGCAGCTTAAAATTTGAAACTTTTTTTGCTTTTTTGATTGTTCATTTTTGAAATTTCAAAATAATAATAATTAAGAATTTCTGAATATTCTTGGCAACGTTAACAATTTTTGAAATCCCGAACATTTTTAAATAACGTGAGCAATTATTTTTAAAATTCCATTCATTTTTGGAAAAACATGAGCATAACTTGAAATGGGAACATTTTTTTAAGATCACAAACATGTTTTGAAAACATGAAACTTTTATAAAAACACAAAGATTTTTTTTAATTTCGAATCAATTTTTCAAAACTGTAACATGTTTTGAACATTCAGAAAAGTAAAAAAAATGTGTTGTTTAAAACAAACATTATTTTGAATTTTTGAACATTTTACTAAAACAATAATTGTTTAGAATTTGGAAAAATGCATATTTTACAATCTCGAACAATTTTGGAGAACACAAACATTTATCAAAAAAAATGGGAACATTTTTTTATTTTTATTTTTTTATTGAGAACAAAAATTTGAAATTTCGAATAAGTTTTGAAACAAGGACAAAATTTTAAAATTCTGAATATTTTGGGCATGAACATTTCAAAATATTAATGCAACTATTGAAGTTCAGATATAATATAATGACTCACATTAATTTTCTTGTCCATATGGAGAGAGAGAGACTAGTAGAAAAAGGGTCTGTTGTCCAGGTTTCTGAACCGGGACTAAAGGGTCGGTACTAATGCCCTGACCCTTTAGTCCCAGTTCAATTCAGAACCGGGACAGATGAGCCTCCACGTGGCCTGTGCGCGGAGCCCAGGCAGGAGGGCCTTTGGTCCCGGTTGGTGGTACCAACTGGGACCAATAGGCATCCACGCATCAGTATTTCTGTGCCTGGGTTTTTTGTTTTTTTGAAGGGGGGGAGGGGGGGTTGGGGGTTTTGGGGGGTTAATTTAGGTGTCTCGTATATTGTGTTAGCTAGCTATAATTAATAGAGAGAAGTGTCCTCTCTTATGTCCGTGCTTGGTCGACACTACGTACTATACATACGTATAGAGAGGACTAGACACGCTAGCTAGCTAGTAAGCAAATGAAGGAAACAGAAGATCATCATGAACATATATGCATACAGAGAGAAGTGATATCGACCACCTCTCCTTCTCTGAGAGATTGGTTGAACAACAAGTTCTCGTATATCTATCTGACACTACCAGCTACATATATACAATAATTATCTCTTACAAATATAATCTCCTAACATACGGACTCATGGTCCACATAGTATTCTCCGTCTTCAGCGATCACGTGGTCAAGAAAGAATGCCGCCAATTCCTCTTGAATTGCTGGCATGCGAGCTGGTGCTAGGAGTTCATCCCGCTTCCGAAACATCTAATTTGAAGAAGGGGGTCAATACATATATATATATATGAATGAATGAAACTCAACACAAATGATGGTAATAAAATAAAATTGTGAATATTGTTATTTACGCACTTCATATTGTTCGTCAGAGTAGCCCCGCTCACAGGTCGTGTGGCGGATGGACTCGCAAACGTAGTATCCACAGAAATCATTCCCTTGTTCCTGCCACAACCACTTTACAAGAAATAGAGGTCAATCAAATTAATAAGTAAGAATGCCAAATGATACTGATGAAACTAGCTCTTGAATCAATAGGAGATGCGCGGAACATACTACTATAGTACTTACTTTCGGGTGTCTAAATTGCAGCTTCTTCGGGAGTCCTGGAGCTTTTTTGGTGATTTTTTTCCAAACCCTGCCAGACAAAGAAAATAATTACTTGATATATCAGGAAATGAACAAAGTTGCTGATATGGTGGATAATGATCGATTTAACTTACTTTCTAAGCATTTGAGTCATGTTCGCATAGTCCTGGGGATCTTTTCGTCTTGAGTCTAAGACGGTTACTAGTCCCTGCTCAAGCTTAATCTCTAGGAGAATATAGTGGAAACTGCACACGCATGCATAACTCATCAATTACATTACTATAACCTTGACTAATATATAAGGGAAACCGAATACGCACAAAACAGTAACACTCACTTGAAGTTGTAAGGAAAGAGTATTATATCTTTGTTTTCATTTATTACCAATGATCGTAGCAAGTTGGCCTCGGTATCTGCGGCATGAAATTTAACCTGAGTTGCATCTATGATATTGTGTTAATGAACCCAATATCACCGATTTGTCTTTTGTTCAATTCGACGATCTTGAATCTGCATAATATAGTGAGGATAATTATAAATACATGCAATGAAAGAGCTGAGCTATATAGAGAGACTTAATGACAGAAGTAGTACTACTTACAGACAATAGCAGGTGACCGTTGCTTTATCGAGGGCCAATTGATTGAAAAACTGAAAGAACTCCTCAAATGGAACATGCAAATAGATCGATTCCAACGAGGTCATGCTCCTTTTTAACTCTCACATACAAAGTACTCCTCCTCCAGACTCTCTGCAGATTTTCAAGTACCAATCATGCAATCTTCGCATCATCGTTGATAGAGATCTTTCATCTTTGACGAGAGGCTTCCCGTACTCGTATCTTTGTATCTGCACCTCCATGAAATCATAATGTACATCGTCGGGCAGGTAATCTCCAAGATTGCTATAACCGGGCACCATCCTCGGATCATTAGCGACGAGGTCGCTAGACACCTTGAGCGGGGGGCATGATTGCTTCGCTTGTTCGCCGAGCTGGGCAATTTGTTTCCCAGCTCGTCGTTCTTTCAGCCTTTGATCACTGACAGTACTTCACGACCGCTCCGCTTCGGCAAATTCCTTTCCAATAATGCGCTCATAGTTTCCTTTCGGCGGAGACTTGGGTGGTTTTGTCAGGGCAGCCAGAGTGCGCTTCGCTTTCACCGGAGCAACCTTCTCCTCCGGAGGTGGATGTTTCTTTGCTTTCACCCCTTTAAAGAAGTTCCTCACTTCTTCTCGCGCGATCTCGGCGTTCTCCTCCGGGGTCCTCTCGTATGGTAACTTCTCTGGAGTCTTCAGAGAAGGACCGAATCTGTATGTCCTCCCGCCTCTGGATGTACTGCTAGACGCCGCCAAAGCAGACGGAGCGGTTGTCTTCTTTACTTGCTTAAGAGGTGGAGGAGAAGGACTACGACGTGCCAAAGCAGCCGGAACAGCGGCAGGTCTCTTCCGCCCTTGCTGACGAGGCGGAGAAGGAGGAGGCTGGCTGCTCGGGCGCGCCGACGCAGGCGGAGAAGGAGGCGGAGTGCCGCCACGCGCCGGAGAAGGAGCCGGCCGAGTGCCCTGATCATCACTCGCCGGAGGAGGAGGCGGTGAAGGAGGCGGAGTGCCCTGACTCGCCGGAGGAGGAGGAGGAGGCGAAGGCGTCCAGTTCGAAAGGTTGATGAGCTCCTTCCGCCATAGGCATGGAGTCTTCAGAGCAGAACCTAGCCGAGTCTCCCCTTCACCGGTAGGGTGGTCAAGCTGGAGGTCCTCAAATCCCTCCGTTATTTCATCCACCATCACCCTAGCATATCCTTCTGGAATCGGCCGGCAGTGAAAAGTTGCACTGGGTTCAGTAGGAAAAACAGAGCCAACAGCCGCCTTGACCTTCATATTAATCCATTGCGTCATAAGGTGGCAATTTTGAGACTCCGTGATGGCATCCACAGGATAGCTGACAGGAGCCGTCAAGACATGCTCCGGCTGAAGCAGCTCGGTGGAAGCCACGCTGCTTCTCCGCTGAGATGGCGGGGTAGCTTCGGGGGAAGCTTGCCTTTCTTTCGACATTGATGGTTGGTCGGAAGAAATCGACGATGGCCCAGGTACACATTCTTCCTGCATTTTTCCAGGTATATACTTTCAGTGTCATCTAAGCAGTGCGTGCATGCGTGGTATCCTTTGTTTATCTGTCCTGAAAGGTTACTGAGAGCGGGCCAATCGTTGATGGTCACGAACAGCAATGCCTTTAGGTTAAATTCCTCCTGTCTGTGCTCATCCCACGTACGTACACCGTTTCCATTCCACAGCTGTAAAAGTTCTTCAACTAATGGCCTTAGGTACACATCAATATTGTTGTCGGGTTGCTTAGGGCCTTGGATGAGAACTGGCATCACAATGAACTTCCGCTTCATGCACATCCAAGGAGAAAGGTTATACATACATAGAGTCACGGGCCAGGTGTTGTGATTGCTGCTCTGCTCCCCAAAAGGATTAATGCCATCCGCGCTTAAAGCAAACCATATATTCCTTGGGTCCTTTGCAAACTCATCCCAGTACTTTCTCTCGATTTTTCTCCACTGCGACCCGTCAGCAGGTGCTCTCAACTTCCCGTCTTTCTTCCGGTCCTCACTATGCCATCGCATCAACTTGGCATGCTCTGCGTTTCTGAACAGACGTTTCAACCGTGGTATTATAGGAGCATACCACATCACCTTCGCAGGAACCCTCTTCCTGGGGGGCTCGCCATCAACATCACCAGGGTCATCTTGTCTGATCTTATACCGCAATGCACCGCATACCGGGCATGTGTTCAGATCCTTGTATGCACCGCGGTAGAGGATGCAGTCATTAGGGCACGCATGTATCTTCTCCACCTCCAATCCTAGAGGGCATACGACCTTCTTTGCTGCGTATGTACTGTCGGGCAATTCGTTATCGTTTGGAAGCTTCTTCTTCAATATTTTCAGTAGATTCTCAAATCCTTTGTTAGCCACAACATTCTCTGCCTTCCACTGCGGCAATTCCAGTACGGTACCGAGCTTTGTGTTGCCATCTTCGCAATTGGGGTACAACCCTTTTTTGTGATCCTCTAACATGCGATCGAACTTCAGCTTCTCCTTTTAACTTTCGCATTGCGTCCTTTCATCGACAATGACCCGGCGGAGATCATCATCATCGGGCACATCGTCTGGTTCCTCTTGATCTTCAGCAGCTTCACCCGTTGCAGCATCATTGGGCACATCGTCTGGTTCCTCTTGATCTTCACCAGCTCCCCCCGTTGCAGCATCACCGTATTCAGGGGGCACATAGTTGTCATCGTACTCTTCGTCTTCGCCGTCTTCCATCATAACCCCTATTTCTCCGTGCCTCGTCCAAACATTATAGTGTGGCATGAAACCCTTGTAAAGCAGGTGGGAGTGATGGATTTTCCGGTTAGAGTAAGATCTCATATTCCCACATTCAGTGCATGGACAACACATAAAACCATTCTGCTTGTTTGCCTCAGCCGCATCGAGAAACTCATGCACGCCCTTAATGTACTCAGAGGTGTGTCTGTCACCGTACATCCATTGATGGTTCATCTGCATGCATTATATATAATTAAGTGTCCAAATTAATAGAAGTTCATCATCACGTTAAAACCAAAGTACATACATAGTTCTCATCTAACAACATATAGCTCTCCAGAGCATCTAATTAATTAAACAATACATTGAAACTATGTAAAACATTTCAATGCGAAAACAAATGCGATCATAATCGCAACCAAGGTAACAATTGATCCAACGGCATAATGATACCAAGCCTCGGTATGAATGGCATATTTTCCAATCTTTCTAATCTTCAAGCGCATTGCATCCATCTTGATCTTGTGATCATCGACGACATCCGCAACATGCAACTCCAATATCATCTTCTCCTCCTCAATTTTTTTTATTTTTTCCATCAACAAATTGTTTTCTTCTTCAACTAAATTTAACCTCTCGACAATAGGGTCGGTTGGAATTTCCGATTCACATACATCCTACATAAATAAAATCTATGTCACGTTGGTCGGCATAATTTTCATAAACAATAAATGAATTAATAGTTATAAAGATAATATATATACCACATCTGAATCATAGACAGGACGAGCGCCGACGGGGGCGGATACCAAAACCATCGCACTATATAAGATGCAATAATAAAAGTAAGAAAATAAGACAAGTATCTATGTAAACATACAAGTAAGAATATTTTTCCTTTCAGAAAGAAGATAAGAACAAGAGGCTCACCACGGTGGTGCCGGCGATGAGCTCGGCGCGGGTGATCGACGGCGGTGAAGACGGGGACGGGGCGTGACGGACCGCTAAACCTAGACAAATATTGAGGAAAATGGAGCTTGGAGATCGAGCTTGGAGAGGCGAAAGCTTAAGTAGTGTGGCTCGGGCATTCCATCGAACACCTTGTGTGCATAGGAGGTGAGCTAGAGCACCACCAAGCCCTCTCCCCCTCGGCAAAAAAACAGAGTAGTGTGCTCTGCTCTTACGCGAGGGGGTATATATAGGCACCTCATTGGTCCCGGTTGGTGGCATGAACCGGGACTAAAGGGGAGCCTTTGGTCCCGGTTCAAGCCACCAACCGGGACCAATGGTGGTGGGCCAGGCGCGAGGCCCACTGGTCCCGGTTCGTCCCACCAACCGGGACCAAAATGTCCAGATGAACCGGGACCAATGGCCAACGTGGCCCGGCCGGCCCCCTGGGCTCACGAACCGGGTCAAATGCCCCCATTGGTCCCGGTTCTGGACTGAACCGGGACTAATGGGCTGACCCGGCCTGGACCGTTGCCCCCTTTTCTACTAGTGAGAGAGAGAGAGAGCATTGTGATCACTTTTGTTGTCACAATTTTTTTATGTTTTTCTTCTTATGGGAATGCTGGTCGAATAGAGAGGAGCGTCGTTGTGTAGGTCTCTCTGGTGCTTTACCAGGACTGCACGCATGCATTGATGCCTTCCAGGCCAACTTTTTGTAGCAGGTTTGGATATGAACATGTGAGAGCCTAAAAGCAAGTCTAGTAGAGTCGCCATATTAGGAGTCTCCTTAATAGTAACGGATCATCCCTTATAACATTATGGACAGCGGCGAGTTGATGCGTAAACATAAAATCACCATAAGCAGAGCTGCCAAAAGTTGTTTGCATGTGGGATCTGCCTGTCATTGGCTAACAAGACCTTGTTCTTCCCCATCTCATCAAACAAACAATGCAAGTTTTTTTGAACTTGATATTAACAAAGGTTCTACAACAATTTTAACTTGAATTCCTACAACGGTTTCAACTAGAATTTCTCCTACAATTTTAACTAAGATTAGTTAAGATTTCCACTGTGACTTCAACAAGTGGAGTACACCAATTTGTCCTTTTCCTCTATTTTGAAGTGACTTCTATGGTCACACTGTCAAGGATGGAGCCAGGTTTCACGCGTAGATGGGGCGAGTTTCTCATGGAGGGGTGCAACTCTCACGGAATATTTTTGTCTGCACCAGCTAGTGCAATAGAAGTAGTTCGTTGAGGGGGGGGGGGGTCTAGCGCCCCTTCGCCCCCTTAAATTCATCCCTGCACACTGTTGGCGAATGCATGTGCATCCTTGATGTGGGAGAATACAACAAATTTGTAGCCCTCCCTGAGTGCAGCGTCCCTTTCATGCGAGCAAGGTAGCGGTGGGCTACGGAGGCGCTCCCTACCGATGACTGGTTCAACCCTACAAAGCTTGCGATTCTTGACACTGAGAGTGGTCCTACACCCTCTCCCAGAACTTTTTCTCGACGCATTCGGTGAAAGGTCGGCAAGGAAAGCTCGTTCGTCGCGATATGGCTGATAAGGGGTGAGTATCGCGGTGATGGGTAAGGGGGAGATAGGTGAGGAATGGCACCGATGAAGGGGAAGATTGGTGAGCAGTGGCGTTTCTGAGTGGGGTGGGCCGGTCTATATACCAACAAGTGGGTATGCTAGTGGGCAAATGATGCCGGATTTGGTGCACGCTGGTGGGAAATGTGTGCCAAACATGGAGATGACCACTAATGGGCGCTCTTCCCGGTGGAGAAGTGGTTTCACAATTGGCAGGAATGGAAGCGGTAGTCATATGGATGGCTGCACCATTGGCAGGGCCGGGCGTGGGAGTAAGGGATGAGCTAAAACTTCCCCCTGTGCAAGTGGTTTGGTTTGGACGTTGCTCTATATCATTGCCCCCGGACTCCAAATATGAAGGCCGGCGGGCTTGATGTGGAGCGGCCTTCAAAAATTATGCAGGCCGAGGCCGGTATGGCGTCTCTAGTCGACAACCCTTTTCAAACACATCACCACGAATACGATTATTACGACGATCCAGACATTCGGTGCGTTCCTCCTGGAGGTCACCTGCAGGCGGAGGCCAATCGAGGAAGACGAGGGGAACAACCGCGTCATGCTCGTGGACTGGGTTGCCGAACATTGGTGTCGGGGCTGAATCACCAAGGCGGCAGACATTAGGATGCCAGGGTTTAGTCTCGCTCAAGTCTCTCGAGTGCTGAAACTCGGGCTTCTATGCTCCCATCCTTTGCCCAATGCAAGGCCGACCATGCGAGAAGTCACGCAATACCTCGACGGTGACGTGCCCCTCCCGGAGTTTCCACTGGAGTACCTAGGCTCAATCATGCTGGAGCTTGTGTACAACGCGGAGTTTTTCAACAAAAATGTAACGTCATATGTGTCATCGGGTGTCATCTCTGATCTCTCCGGAGGAAGGTGACAAAGGTGTGTGCCGTGTCAAAATAATTCACTTGGACTTTTTTTATGAATATTGAGTTGGACTTCTAATACTTGTATATCCTTGTAAGACGTAACTAGCACTACTTTGTAGAAGTTTGTTTGATGTTTTGATATTTAGTTTTGAATGATTGCAATGGTTCACTTTCTTTTTGGTATAGATGTATCTTTATAGCAAACAGCTATATCATGCATGCTGCCTGCTTATGATAGATGTTTCCTAGCTGATTGATGTTTATGCATGGTAGATGTGCATGTATTAGTACTTCTTATATGTTTCCAGTGAGATCAACTCTCTTTTCAATAGAATATTTTCTTTGTTGCTAGTGATGTGCTTCCTATCATATCAGAACTTTGAATCCCTTACTTTTCTACGTTCCTAAATTTGATTTCAACATCGGACCAGGACTGTTACATTTATCTACTTTGATTTAATAGATGTTGTATCAAACAACGATCCTTTGTTAACACAACTACAACTATGACTTTTGGCCACTACATAATGCGGTTGGTTGCTATAAGTCCAAATTTGGTTACGTACCAACACTACTTGGTGTCTTCATGGCGGCTACAGCATAGTCGTTAAAGATATATGTGGACTAACATTGTGATTACTACTCCCTTAAAGTCATATCAATAGCTATTGACCATCTTGATGAGAAAAAGTGAAAGCAATAGCTACCAAGCAAATGGTGGTGACTACAATCACTTCTTTGGTTCACCCTATTTTATTAATAGTTTGCACCACATTGATATTCATATTTTCACATCTAATGTCAAGTAGAAACTATGGATTCTAATTTGAGTCGTCACTCCAAGTGTTGCTCTAATATTTGTACCATATGGAAATATCAGCTAGATTGATATGTAAAGTTGAATTCTTTGATGGCGTGTAGTATTCTGCACGAATGATAGATACAACCATTCACTAATATGGTGTTCTTAACAATCATTATTCCACAAATTATAGACCATAATATTTTATTTATATTCACGATGGCTATTGTATTACCTAACCTATAATATGAACCCTACTTTCAGCACACTATAGACAGCGCCCTAGCAAGTGCTTTGTAACTACAAACAACGGGATTTTATATTCACATTTTGGTCTCAGTTTTTCTTTACACAAAAAAAATAGTATGTTCTCATTATAAACTTTCTAAATTTCTAGCCTTCAGCGGGCCACTCTGCTAGTTGCCTCTAAAAGCAGGCCCACATGCTAGTAAAATATATTACTTTGCATAACAGAGACAGGTGTTGTGAGATGTACATACGCTGACAAGTGGGGTCCATCAATTATTTTATGTGGTAGAAATCCATAGCGTCGGCCTCTATGTTTGGAGGCCCCTCCAAGCATTTTTATCTATGGGGCTGCGTGTGCAACGTATAAGAGCATCTTTAGCCGCGCCTCCAACAGACCCTTCCCAGGTGTTTTTGCCGCGCCGGCGCCGAAAAAATGGCCCAGTCGTGCCCTCAGAAGCCCGTTTTTCGCCGGCTCGGGCCGAAACCGGTTCTAGCAGACCCAAGCCAAACCCGGCGCCCTGGGGGGCGCCTGGGGCGCCGGCACAAGCGAAAAGGGCGCGTGGGTCCGCCCTGTCGGCGAGGCGAGCGCCTCTTCCCGCCGTTTCTTCACGCTTTTCCCCCACTTCCCTCCCGTACTCTTCCTTCCTCCCGCCAATCTCCCTCCCGCTCGCCTCCCTCCCAGCCGGCCGCCATGCCACCGAAGAAGTACGTCGCCCCCCGCGCGGCGGCAGCCGCGACCGCCTCCGTCGCCCAGCCGAAGCAGAGGAAGCCGAGGGCGCTGCCGATCAAGCCACTGGGCATGTCAAACGCCGAGTGGAGGACGGAAGTTCAGCGACGGGAGGCTGTCACCGCCGACTGGCGGAACAGGGCCATCGCCAAGAAGGCGCGCGACAACACGGCGCATGCGGCTGCGGCTGCCTCATCGGCGGACCAAGCCGAGGCCGAGGCGACTCACGCGGGGATGATGAATCCACCCGGAAGCCACGCCCAGTACGCGCCCTGGGACCAGCAAGGCGACGACTCTCCGCAGCTATGGGGATCGCCCTCGCCGGGCTACGCCGACGGGGACGCGCATGGTGGTTTCAATCCAAACGTCACCTTCCCCCATGGATACCCGGCCCAGCGCACGCCCTCTCCCGCCTTCGCCGGCGTGCAGTACCCTCCATACAACTACTCGCCGCCTGCCTACGCTTCCTCCCCGACGCCCCCGCTACGCCGTGGCCCGCTGCCCTTCTCGCACGTCGGCGACACCGATGAGACCGAGGCCGGCATGGATGACATCATCACGGCAGGAGGAGCATGGACGGCGAGCTCGGCTACGTCTATGGCGAGGACGAGCAGGAGAAGCAGGAGGAGGAGCCGACGCCTGCGACGATGAAGGGGCGCAAGAAGAAGAAGCGGGCGGCCAGGACAGGCGAGCCGCGCATCAAGTGGGCGTCCTAGGAGGAGGAATGCCTCGCCGAAGTATGGAAAGTCCTCTTCCTCGACCCGACGACCGGCACGAACCAGAGCATCGACACGTACTGGGACCGCATCAAGACCGAGTTCGACGAGTGCAAGCTCGTCGACCCCTACTTCAAAGGCGTCTACAGGCAGCGGGGCTCCAAGGTGATGGCGAACCATTGGGGGCATATTCAGGGGCGTGCAACAAATGGCATGGTGTCGTCGAAGAGGTCGCGGCTCGCCCGGAGAGCAGCGCCAGCGTCGACGATCAGGCATGCCACGCTGGTCTCCCGCCTCTCTTCGTTGTGTACGCGCGCCAACTGTTTGTTCCTCCGCGCAGCTGCTGCGCATGTTCGCCCTGTACCGGCAGAGCAACATCGATGCAGAATTCAAGTACCTCCACGTCTACAAGTGCATTGACAAGTGCGAGAAGTGGGCGGAAGTCCGGCGCACCCTCGACAAGGCCAAGGAGACCTACAAGCCGGACGCACCGACTCCTGGGGCATCGGAAGGGTGGTCGGACGGCAACAAAGTTGCCAAGAAGGGGAAATACGCCGACGCGGCCACCGCTCGAGTGCAGGAGTCCATCGAGCACTGCCTCGCCGACGCGCAGGCCCGGGCCGTCCTTCGTGAAGAGAAGACTGAGGCGAGGTGGTCGGCGTTGATGTCGAGCAGCGCCGTCAAGCTTGACCTGCTGTGGACGAACGTCGCCGCGAAGAAGAGAAACACCGACCTGGCTTTCCTACTGAGCGGGGCGGACATGCTCCAGAGCACCGACGAGGAGGTCAAGGCATGGTACTTGGCGGAGCGCGGCCTCATTCTGAATCAGCTTCCCTCGACAAGGCCACCAACGCCGACGCACACGCCGACGCCGACACCAAGCCCGCGTGATGACGCCTCCACGATGCCCGGCACCACCGAAGCCGCGCCGACACCGCCCAGCGCAGAAGCAGCTCCGAAACCGCCAAGCCCGCGCACGCCAACTCCGCCGATGCCTGGGGCAGAGCTCGCCGAGTGATGCGTTGCACACACGAACTTCTGCCGCTCTATTTTTTTGTACGCCGAACTGTGGCTTGCGATCGCTCGACTTGTGGCGTCTTTTGTGAGCGGGAACGACCAAGTTCGGATTTTTCACGTCCTGGCGGCGCCGCCCGGGGGCGTGACTGGGAGCTAGGTCGCCCCCAGGGGCCGAACTAGCGCCGGTTCACCCCCAGACCGCCCTTTTTAGTGCCCTGAGGGGCCGAACGGCTGGAGATGCTCTAAAGGCAAACTTCCAGGTGTTAGAGGCGGCACAACGTCACGCTGTGAAGATTGGCTTTATCGTGTCGAAGAGAGTTACGTGCGTGACTCAGGCAGCCGCCTCCTTCCCAACTAGGGTTCATCAGCCTCCCACCGGCGCCGTTGCCGGTCCTCCTCGTGTCTGGTGGCCTTAGGGTCATCGGAGCGCGGCGGATCCCGACCCTTGCCGGTGGGAGGGATCTGTTTTTAGATATGTCTTGGAGATTTGTTTGGGTTTGTGTCCATTTTAGGAAGGCGAGACGACGACGGCTCCCTGAAAATGGAATAAGGTTCTCCCCGTCTAGCCCCCGTTCTGGTGGTGCATTTAGCATCGTCGGTGGGCGTCTGGACATGTGCCTCCGGCGGATCTGTCGTTGGTGGATTTGCCCGGATCTGTTCGTCGTTCGTCTACATTCCTGTGTTTTCAGGTTGGATCCTTCCGATCTATGCTACTCTTCATCGGCGGCGGTTGTTGTTCTGTTATGCTGGTCCTATGGGGACTTAGCACGACGACTTCCCGACTGTCTAGAAGTTTTGCCCTGCTTCGGTGATGGAGGGGCGATGACGACGGCGTGTCTTCGCCTCACTTCAGTGCTTATAGTCGTCGCTAGGTGATCTATGGATCTAGATGCAATTTTTATTATTTCTGATGTCCGTTATACCGTCATGATTGAAAATGAATAGATTAGATGTTTTCCCCTAAAAAAATGTCACGCCGTAGCCCTTATAATAATCTAATAGTCCATAAAAATTGTTAGGGAAAACGAATTATGAAGTTAGGTAAGGCTAACTAAACGAGATTCGCGGACGTCGATTATTTGGCATTTACATCACTAGGTTCTTTGACGGGTCATCTTTGTCCTACCATCCGTACGCAGTGACAAACGATCTCACACCAAGCAGTTCATAAGGTGTACTTGTATACAAGTAAACAAGTCGAACGGCTGTTGAAAATGTAGCAATCTTTGATGGTAACAGCGTTTGATGGTAACCTCTTGCTTCTACTATTATGCAGACTGATATTATTCAAGAGGACGGTCCAGATATTCTGTTTGGGACCTTACCCCTAATGGTATTTGTACTTCTAAATCTACTTATAAGCTGTGTTTGTAGGATATTCATGCCAATCCTAGATTTGCACCTTCTCAGGTTTCTTTGCAGGTCAAGAATCTTCTAAATGAGGTTTGGAAACAAAAGATGATGATTCCCAGGGTAAAAACTTTTTCTTGGAGGCTTCTTAGAAAAGCTCTTCCCACAGGTTTGAGAGCTGGCCGCTTCTCCGTGCACATATCTCAACTTTGTAGCAAATGCGGTAAGCCTGAGGATGAGATGCATTTATTTTTTCTTTGTGATTTTGCTAGAGCTGCTTGGTTTCTGAATCCTTGGTGCATTAGAATGGATATTTTAGTTCAAAGTAATCCTAATATTCACAGTATTTTCCTTGCTCTGATTAATATGAATCATCCTCATGCTTCTCTACCCAACATTCTCAACTTTATGTGGTGTCTTTGGAAAGCTAGGAATGATTATTTATTTAGTAGGAAAAAATCTCTTCCTTATCATATTAACACTGCTGCTATAGCCCTGTGTAATGAACTCGATGATTCTATATATATTTCTTCTCAGCTCAAATCCAATGAGATGGCCAGTGTTTTAACTCTTACTAATCAGATTCCTATGCAGGGGAAAATGATTAAGTCTGATCTTTAAGTTACAGGACCAAGAGTATACTCTGATGCAGCATTTAGATGCAAAAAAATTCCAGGTTTGACTCAAGGATCTGTTGCTACTGGAATTGGAATTTACCTCTCTTTACCACAAGACCAATTGGAGGTCAATGTGCAGATCCAAGCTTCTACTGTTATCACAGATACACCTTTACAAGATGAAGCTTTGGCGCTTCTTTTGGCGGCTAGAGTGGCCAAACAGCTATGCATTTCTCAGCCCACTTTCCTCACTGACAATCTGTCTTTGGCGTCATGGGCGGCTAGTAGAAAGATTAAGGAATCTACTACTCCTTCGACTATAAGGAAAATTCTGGCTGATTTCTTCTGCTACTCCTCAGATCTTCAGTCCCAGGTGTTTCACATCTCTTGGAAGATCAATGATATTGCACACAATGTAGCTCACCAGATTCTAACATCAGTGGTAGAACCTGATATATGTTGTTTTGCTTCAGCTCATCGGAATATGACTTGCCCTGTAGTTTTTCTTCTCTCTACTTTTCAATTTCAGGGCTTTGTAATTCATGCTGTACGGTGTTTCTGAGCTGAAATAAGAAAGTTTGGCCCCTAGTGCGCCTTTTGTTGTTAAAAAAAAAATCCATCCATCCATAGCCATCGGAGTGGCATTAATTCCAGCACGTCCTTGTCATCTCTCTCTATATCTGACTTTCAGCATGCTCAACGTCAGTCAGACACCAACCGCACAACCACCACACCGTAAAAGTACAGCGCATGCAAACAAAGTAAGTTTTGGTCAGCCATACCGAGTTTTGTCCAGGGAACTATGCCGGCCCTTCTCCTGCTCATACTCCTGCTGCTGAGCCGTGACAGCGTCGGCCAGGTGGCCTCGTCGTTGGACGATGGCCAGTTCGCCTACCAAGGCTTCGCCGGCGCCAACCTTACCCTGGACGGCCTCGCCGCCGTAACGCCCAGCGGGCCTGCTCGCGCTCACCAACTTCACGCAGCAGACAAAAGCCCACGCCTTCCACCCCGCCCCGCTCCGCTTCCTCGGCGGCTCGGCCAACGCCACGGCGGCGCGCTCCTTCTCCACGTCCTTCGTCTTCGCCATCGTGTCGGGCTAGGATGGTCTCAGCGACCATGGGCTCGCCTTTGTCGTCGCCCCGACCACCAACTTCACCACCGCCAACTCCGGTCAGTACCTGGGCCTCCTTAACGCCACCAACGGCACGGCCAGCGCCCCCATCTTGGCCGTCGAGCTGGACACCATCCTCAGCCCCGAGTTCCGCGACATCAACAGCAACCACGTTGGCATCGACGTCAACAGCCTCGTGTCCAGGCAGGCCCAGCCGGCTGGCTACTATGACCACAACGGCGGCGCCTTCCGGGACCTCAAGCTTAACAGCCGCAACCCCATGCAGGTGTGGGTGGACGACGACGCCCAGTCCAAGCGACTCGAGGTGACACTAGCCCCCTTAAAAGTGCCCAAGCCCAGAAGGCCTCTGCTCTCCGAAGCCATCGATCTCTCAACGCTCATGGCGGACGCCATGTACGTGGGCTTCTCGGCGTCGTCAGGAGTCGTGTCCGGGCATCACTACCTGCTCGGATGGAGCTTCAGCTTGGATGGGCCTGCCCCGCCACTGGACTTCTCCAAGCTTCCTGCCCTACCACGCCTGGGGCCCAAGCCTCGGTCCAAGGTCCTGGCCATCGTCTTGCCACTGGCCAGCGTGTTGCTCGTCGTAACGGCGCTGGCTGCGGTCTTCTTCTTTCTATGGCGTCGGCGCCGGTTCGCGGAGGTGCGTGAAGGCTGGGAAGATGAGTTCGGCCCCCACCGATATGCATACAAGGATCTGCATCGTGCCACGGATGGGTTCACCGAGAGGAATTTACTGGGCGTGGGAGGGTTCGGGAGAGTGTACAAAGGTCTCCTTTCTGCGTCCAATTTGGAGATAGCAGTGAAGAGGGTGTCACATGAATCAAGGCAAGGACTGCGAGAGTTCGTTGCCGAGATGGCGAGCATTGGCCGTCTACGGCACCGGAATCTCGTGCAGTTATTGGGCTACTGCCGGCGCAAGGACGAGCTTATCTTGGTGTATGACTACATGTCAAATGGCAGCCTTGACAAGTATTTGCACGATCCGAACATGCCAGCCATATTTTGGCCAGAAAGGTTCTCGATCATCAAAGGGGTTGCATCGGGATTGCTGTATCTCCATGAAGATTGGGAAAAAGTTGTCATCCATCGAGATATCAAGGCAAACAATGTGCTCTTGGATGAACAGA
This sequence comes from Triticum aestivum, assembly GCF_018294505.1. NCBI lineage: Eukaryota > Viridiplantae > Streptophyta > Magnoliopsida > Poales > Poaceae > Triticum > Triticum aestivum. The sequence goes on along the minus strand of NC_057812.1, from coordinate 52,619,751 downwards.
TGAATGGATGCCTCGGCGATTTCGGCCTGGCAAGGTTATACGACCATGGAACCGTTGCACAAACAACCCATGTTGTCGGCACCATGGGATACCTTGCACCGGAGCTTGTGCGCACCGGGAAGGCGACACCCTTAACTGATGTATTCGCATTCGGTGTGTTTCTCCTCGAAGTTGCATGTGGACAACGACCAATCGAGCGAGGCGATCGAAACAACCATGTAGTGATGATTGATTGGGTGCTTGAGCGACACCGCAACGGATTGTTACTCAAAGCGGTGGATCCACGACTAGTGGGAATGTTTGACATAGAGGAGGTTATCCTTGTGCTGCAACTAGGTTTGTTGTGCTCCCACCCATTGCCTGATGCAAGGCCCAGTATGCGAAAGGTCATGCAATACCTAGATCGTGGGCAATCGGTTCCTGACCTCTCGCCAACTTACATGAGCTACAGTATGTTAGCGCTAATGCAGGTCGAAGGCTTCGATTCGTACATTATGTCGTACCCTCCATCAGCGACTAGCAGTGTTGCGGTGTCTTACGGGTCTTCGGCGACCGTTCTTGCCGAGGGAAGATGAAGTTGTTTGTATGTATTCAACTTATTTCTTATGTTTCTTTTTTAGAAAAGCTTATCTTCAACGTCTGGTAGTAATTAATTTGTGATCCTAGATCTTCGTTTTGAAATTATTTGTGGTCCTTGCTAGCTCGAGCTTGCTAATAATTTAGTTGGCTTTGACTTGAGCTTAGTCGACTAGATTTTTTTCTCAACCCATGACTCAGAATGTTTCTCTTAATTGTTTTAAAATAACCACATCGCTATTTAAAGGTGCCCCAGGTAGGAGGCTCCTCACCATATCGACTCCCGGTCTGGTGGGCCGGGCTAATGCCCCCTTGTCGGATACATCATGTGCCACTTTGAGCGACCCATGACAATTTAAAAGGAAAAGGAAGAAGCATCGCCGTTCAAGACAATGACTCCTCTTCACTGACGTAGCCGACTAAGAATCATGTAATCTTAGGCCTCCGGTAACTTATATGAACCAGACTCGGGGCTAGTCCATAGAACACAACTTAAATCATCAGATTAACACACATCGATCTTGTGGTAGATTATCTGTACTTTGTACTTCACCCAAAAGCAATAAAACACAAGCATTACGTAGGGTTTACCTCTGAGGAGTGTCTGGACCTGGGTAAAAATTCATGCCCATTTAGTTGAGCACTAATTGAGCTTAGTCGACTAGAAAAATTATTTCTCAACCATGCCTCATAATGTTTCTTTGATTTGTTTAGAATAATCACATTCCTATTGGCTTGTTTTTTCTACCTTTGTTGCGTTCTTCCTATTTGATTTTTTAAAATTCCTATTTGATTATACTTGTTGTGCTGATCAGCCCATCTGGCATGGGCTTAAGCATGTTCTAAGAAGCCTATTAAATAGACTACCAACCATCATTGCTTATTCAAAACACGGCAAAGAAAACTAGCAGGCCTCATTGAACCAACCGATTGACAAAGGGTTGCGATGGTTGACCTTCAGGGTCCACAACCATTTTTTTTGCATCCAAATATACTTTCTTTATTACTCAATAATGCGCATAGGCGTACAACTCAAATTTGGTGGGTTCAGTAACCATACATGGCGACCAAGACCCAACCCAAAAACATGTTTGGCAAGGCTATGTGCCTCTAAGTTTGTCCCTCTACCTTTGAAAATAAAGGTACACTGATGGAACTGATTCAAGGTGGCGTTTATCTCCTTTACCACCGCAGCATAATTTCCTCCTATTTTTTTTGATTGATGTCTCTTACCACACCCTTGTTATCACATGCTATTATCACATGTGTGAGTCCAAGATCCAAGGCCAGGGCCATCGCCTCCCGACATGCCAAAGTTTCAAGTGTCGCAGGGTCATTCACCCCCGGGATCTTTGTAGCCGATGAGCCGAAGTAGTGTCCCTGCAAGTCCCAGCAGACCGCACTAACGGAGCCTTCAACAACCACCCTTGACAGAACGCCGTCCACTCTAATCTTGGCCACCCCCCCCCCCCCGGGAGGAGGAATCCATACTGGACGAGATCTGTTTGGGGTTGCATTTAGTTGAGCATCAGTCTGTTGTGGCTTGCATGCCTCCAGCTCATGCAAGTATTTCATGATAAAAGCATGTGCGGCTTGGGGACTTTGAAAAATATTCTCGTGCGATGCTTGCCTTCTTTCTTACCAGATGGCCCAAAGGGTGACCAGCACTTGAGTGAATTCACTGGAAGGGATTGTATCCATGACGGCAAAGACCCAGCGTTTAGCGTCCGGCTCCCTGATGCTGTTTATTGCCTCGACCAAGTCTGGGTTCTGCGAAGCCCACACACACACTGAGCTGCATGGCAGTGTAATAGAGAATGTTGCCAGGAGTCCTCACTGCCGCACAGTCCGCATGTCGTCACCGTAGACATGTTACGGTGATGGAGAAGGTCTGAAGTTGGGATAGACTGCTGAGCTAATTTGCAGAGGAAGATTTTGATCTTTGAAGGAACATCTATCTTCCACAACTTCGTCCAAGATATCTGCTCGCCTTCGAATACACCTGAGTGAAGGGCATCCAAGTTCCAACGGGCCGCTAGCCAGATACCGAATCACTCGGGGTCGAAGAACCATAGTCCAGGTTCTGATTCAGACATGGATTACGAGGGCATTCCTAGAGGGACACTAGTCGGACCTTATTGCTACGTCTTGAGCTTGCGTTGGTTTTCCCCGAAGAGGAAGGGATGATGCAGTAGAGTAGCGTAAGTATTTCCCTCAGTTTTTGAGAACCAAGGTATCAATCCAGTAGGAGCCCACGCTCAAGTCCCTCGTACCTGCACAAAGCGATAGCTACTCGCAACCAACGCGATTAGGGGTTGTCAAGCCCTTCACGATCACTTACGAGAGTGAGATCTGATAGATATAATATTTTTAGTATTTTTGGTATAAAGATGCAAAGTAAAAAGTAAAAGCAAAGTAAAAAAGCAAAGCAAGATTAAAGTGATGGAGATTGATATGATGAGAATAGATCCGGGGGCCATAGGTTTCACTAGTGGCTTCTCTCAAGAGCATAAGTATTCTACGGTGGGTGAACAAATTACTGTTGAGCAATTGACAGAATTGAGCATAGTTATGAGAATATCTAAGCATGATCATGTATATAGGCATCATGTCCGTGACAAGTAGATCGAAACGATTCTGCATCTACCACTATTACTCCACTCATCGACCGCTATCCAGCATGCATCTAGAGTATTAAGTTAAAAAATAGAGTAACGCCTTAAGCAAGATGACATGATGCAGAGAGATAAATTCATGCAATATGAAATAAACCCCATCTTGTTATACTCGATGGCAATGATGCAATACGTGCCTTGCTGTCCCTTCTGTCACTGGGTAAGGACACCAGAAGATCGAACCCAAAGCTAAGCACTTCTCCCATGGCAAGAACTACCAATCTAGTTGGCCAAACCAAACGGATAATATGAAGAGACTCGCAAAGATAACCAATCATACATAAAAGAATTCAGAGAAGATTCAAATATTATTCATAGATAGACTTGATCATAAACCCACAATTCATCGGTCTCAACAAACACACCGCAAAAAGAAGATTACATCGAATAGATCTCCACAAGAGAGGGGGAGAACTTTGTATTGAGATTCAAAGAGAGAGAAGAAGTCATCTAGCTACTAACTATGGACCCGAAGGTCTGAGGTAAACTACTCACGCTTCATCGGAGAGGCTATGATGATGTAGAAGCCCTCCGTGATGACGGCCCTCTTTCGGCGGAGCTTCGGAACAGGCCCCAAGATGGGATCTTGTGGATACAAAAAGTTGCGGCGGTGGAATTAGGTTTTTGGCTCCTGTTCTGATCGTCTGGGGGGTACGTGTGTATATATAGGAGGAAGAAGTACGCCGGAGGAGCAACGAGGGGCCCACGAGGCAGGGGGGCGCGCCCTAGGGGGGGCGCCCCCACCCTCGTGACCGCATCTTTTGTTCCATGGAGCAGGGTCCAATTCTCCTGGATCACGTTCGGTGAGAAAATCACGTTTCCGAAGATTTTATTCCGTTTGGACTCCGTTTGATATTCCGTTTATCCGAAACACTGAAATAGGCAAAAAGCAGCAATTCTGGGCTGGGCCTCCGGTTAATAGGTTAGTCCCAAAAATAATATAAAATTGGAAAATAAAGCCCAATATAGTCCAAAACAGTAGATAATATAGCATGGAGCAATCAAAAATTATAGATACATTGGAGACGTATCAGGCATCCCCAAGCTTAATTCCTGCTCGTCCTCGAGTAGGTAAATGATAAAAAGAGAATTTTTGATGCGGAGTGCTACTTGGCATAATTTCAATGTAAATCTTCTTAATTGTGGTATGAATATTCAGATTAGAAAGATTCAAGACAAAGGTTTATATTGACATAAAAAATAATAATACTTCAAGCATACTAACAAAGCAATTATGTTTTCTCAAAATAACATGGCCAAAGAAAGTTATCCCTACAAAATCATATAGTCTAGCTATGCTCCATCTTCACCACACAAAGTATTCAAATCATGCACAACCCCGATGACAAGCCAAGCAATTGTTTCATACACTAACTTTTTCAAAACTTTTTCAATCTTCACACAATACATGAGCATGAGCCATGAATATAGCACTATAGGTGGAATAGAATGGTGGTTCTGGAGAAGACAAAAAGGAGGGGAAGATAGTCTCACATCAATTAGGCGTACCAACGGACTATGGAGATGCCCATCAATAGATATCAATGTGAGTGAGTAGGGATTGCCATGCAACGGATGCACTAGAGCTATAAATGTATGAAAGCTCAACAAAAGAAACTAGTGGGTGTGCATCCAACTTGCTTGCTCACGAAGACCTATGGCAATTTAAGGAAGTCTATTATTGGAATATACAAGCCAAGTTCTATAATGTAAAATTCCCACTAGTATATAAAAGTGACAAAATATGAGACTCTCTATATGAAGAACATGGTGCTACTTTGAAGCACAATATATCAGACTCGCTATATCATGGTGCTACTTTAAAGCACAAGTGTGGTAAAAGGATAGTAGCATTGCCCCCTTTTATTTATTTTCTTTTTTTGGGCCTTCTTTTTTTCTTTGGCGTTTCTTCTTTTTTTCTTTTTTTATTGGGACAATGCTCTATTGAATGATGATCATCACACTTCTTTTTATTTACAACTCAATGATTACAACTCGATTCTAAAACAAAGTATGACTCTATATGGATGCCTCCGGCGGTGTACCGGGATATGCAATGAATCAAGAGTGACAAGTATGAAGAAATTATGAATGGTGGCTTTGCCACAAATACTTATGTCAACTACATGATCATGCTAAGCAACATGACAATGATAAATGTGTCATGAAGAACTAGATGGTGGAAAGTTGCATGGCAATATATCTCGGAATGACTATGGAAATGCCATAATAGGTAGGTATGGTGGCTGTTTTGAGGAAGGTATATGGTAGGTGTATGATACCGGCGAAAGGTGCGCGGTATTAGAGAGGCTAGCAAAGGTGGAAGGGTGAGAGTGCGTATAATCCATGGACTCAACATTAGTCATAAAGAACTCATATACTTATTGCAAAAATCTAGAAGTTATCAAAGCAAAGTATTACGCGCATGCTCCTATGGGGATAGATTGGTAGGAAAAGACCATCGCTCGTCCCCGACCTCCACTCATAAGGAAGACAATCAATAAATAAATCATGCTCCGACTTCGTTACATAACGGTTCACCATACGTGCATGCTACGGGAATCACAAACCTTAACACAAGTATTCTTTAAATTCACAACTACTTGACTAGCATGGCTTTAATATTATCACCTCCATATCTCAAAACAATTATCATGCTTCAATCTTTTCTTAGTATTCAACACACTCAAAAGAAAGTTTCACAAATCTTGAATATCAAGCATATTATTATTAAGCAAATTACCATGCTATTAGGAGACTCTCAAAATAATTTAAGTGAAGCATGAGAGATCAATAGTTTCTTTAAAACAAATCCACCACCGTGCTCTAAAAGATCTAAGTGAAGCACATAGAGAAAAATTATAACGCTCAAAAGATATAAGTGAAGCACATAGAGCAAAATCATCTAGCTCAAAAGATATAAGTGAAGCACATAGAGTATTCTATCAAATTTTAATTCATGTATGGCTCTCTCAAAAGGTGTGTACAGAAAGGATGATTGTGGCATACTAAGACACAAATACACAAATAATACAAGACGCTCCAAGCAAAACACATATCATGTTGGTGAATAAAAATATAGCTCCAAGTAAATTACCGATGGAAGTGGACGAAAGAGGGGATGCCTTCCGGGGCATCCCCAAGCTTTGACTTTTTGGTGTCCTTGGATTATCTTGGGGGTGCCATGGGCATCCCCAAGCTTAGGCTCTTTCCACTCCTTGTTCCATGATCCATCAAAAGAATTCACCCAAAACTTGAAAACTTCACAACACAAAACTCAAAATAGAAAACTCGTGAGCTCCGTTAGCGAAAGAAAACAAAAGACCATTTCAAGGTACTGTAATGAACCCATTCTTTATTTATATTGGTGTCAAACCTACTGTATTCCAACTTCTCTATGGATTATAAACTATTTTACTAGCCATAGATTCATCAAAATAAGCAAATAACACACGAAAAACAGAATCTGTCAAAAACAGAACAGTCTGTAGTAATCTGTAGCTAGCGCAAGATCTGGAACCCCAAAAATTCTAAAATAACTTGCTGGACATGAGGAATTTATCTATTAATCATCTGAAAAAATAATTAACTAAATATCACTCTTCAAATAAAAATGACAGCAGTTCTTGTGAGCGCTAAAGTTTCTGTTTTTTACAGCAAGTTCAACAAGACTTTCCCCAAGTCTTCCCAACGGTTCTACTTGGCACAAACACTAATTAAACACAAAACACACAACCAATACAGAGGCTATATAATTTATTTATTACTAAGCAGGACCAGTAAGCAAGGAATAAAAATAAAATTGGGTTGCCTCCCACAAGCGCTATGGTTTAACGCCCCTAGCTAGGCATAAAAGCGAGGATAGATCTAAGTATTGCCATCTTTGGTAGGCAATCCATAAGTGGCTCTCATGATAGTTTCATATGGTAATTTTATTTTCTTTCTTGGAAAGTGTTCCATGCCCTTTTTTAATGGAAATTGAAATCTAATATTCCCTTTCTTCATATCAATAATCGCACCAACCGTTCTAAGGAAAGGTCTACCAAGATTAATAGGGCAAGAAGGATTGCAATCTATATCAAGAACAATGAAATCTACGGGCACATAATTCCTATTTGCAACAATAAGAACATCATTATTCCTTCCCATAGGTTTCTTAATAGTGGAATCCGCAAGATGCAAGTTTAGAGAGCAATCATCAAAATTACGGAAATCTAGCAAATCACACAAAGTCTTGGGAATACTAGAGACACTAGCACCCAAATCACACAAAGCATAAAACTCATGATCTTTAATTTTAATTTTAATAGTTGGTTCCCACTCATCATAGAGTTTTCTAGGGATAGAAACTTTCAACTCAAGTTTTTCTTCATAAGATTGCATCAAGGCATCAACAATATGTTCGGTGAAGGCTTTATTTTGACTATAAGCATGTGGAGAATTTAGCACGGATTGCAACAAGGAAATGCAATCAATTAAAGAGCAACTTTCATAATTAAATTCCTTGAAATCCAATATTGTGGGTTTAGCAACATCTAGATTTTTATTTCTTTCAATCCCACTTTCATCAATTTCATCATTAAGATCTAAATACTCTGAATTTTTAGGATGCCTTCTAGGTAAAGGAAGATCATATTCAGTTTCATCAAGATTCATATTGCAAAATAAAGATCTAATAGGGGACACATCAATAACTTTTAGATTTTCATCTTGATTTTCATAGGAATTGGAGGAACACGCTTTAGTAAAGGCATCTTTGAAAGCACGCATCCTAGCGGTTCTTTCTTTGCACTCATCAATGGAAATTCTCATGGCTTTGAGAGACTCATTGATATCATGCTTAGGAGGAATAGACCTAAGCTTTAAAGAATCGACCTCAAGAGAAATTCTATCAACGTTTCTAGCCAAATCATCAACTTTAAGCAATTTCTCCTAAAGCAAAGCATTAAAATTCTTTTGTGAATTCATAAACTCTTTAACACTGTTCTCAAATTCAGAGGGCATCTTATTATAATTTCCATAAGAGTTGTTGTAGGAATTACCATAATTATTAGAAGGATTACTAGGATATGGCCTAGGATTAAAATTCCCTCTATAAGCGTTGTTACCAAAATTATTCCTACCAACAAAATTCACATCCATAGATTCATTGTTGTTCTCAATCAAAGTAGACAAAGGCATATCATTAGGATCGGAAGAAACACTCTTAGTAGCAAATAATTTCATAAGTTCATTCATCTTTCCACTCAACACATTAATTTCTTCTATCGCAATCACTTTTTTATTAGAAGATCTTTCAGTATGCCATTGAGAATAATTAACCATAATATTATCTAGGAGTTTAGTAGCATCTCCTAAAGTGATTTCCATAAAAGTGCCTCAAGCGGCCGAATCTAAAAGATTTCTAGAAGCAAAATTCAATCCGGCATAAAAATTTTGTATAATCATCCACAAATTCAAACCATGAGTAGGGCAATTACGTATCATTAATTTCATTCTCTCCCAAGCTTGTGCAACATGTTCATGATCAAGTTGTTTAAAGTTCATAATATCGTTTCTAAGAGAGATGATCTTAGCGGGAGGAAAATACTTAGAGATAAAAGCATCTTTGCACTTGTTCCATGAATCAGTACTATTCTTAGGCAAAGACGAAAACTAAGCTTTAGCACGATCTCTAAGCGAAAAAGGAAATAGCTTCAATTTAACGACATCATTATTGACATCTTTTTTCTTTTGCATATCACATAAATCAACGAAGCTATTCAGATGAGTAGCGGCATCTTCAGTAGGAAGGCCGGCGAATTGATCTATCATAACAAGATTCAACAAAGCAGTATTAATTTCACAAGATTTAGCATCGGTAAGAGGAGCAATCGGAGTGCTATGAAAATCATTATTATTGGTATTGGTGAAGTCACACAATTTGTTAGTATCTTGAGCCATCGTGACAAACAAGCAATCTAACACACGAGCAAACAAAAAGCAAGCGGGCAAAAAGAGAGGGAGGATAGAGAGAGAGGGCGAATAAAACGGCAAGGGTGAATTGGGGGGAGAGGAAAATGAGAGGCAAATGGCAAATAATGTAATGCGAGAGATAGGGATTGTGATGGGTACTTGGTATGTTGACTTTTTGCGTAGACTCCCTGGCAACGGCGCCAGAAATCCTTCTTGCTACGTCTTGAGCTTGCGTTGGTTTTCCCCAAAGAGGAAGGGATGATGCAGCAGAGTAGCGTAAGTATTTCCCTCAGTTTTTGAGAACCAAGGTATCAATCCAGTAGGAGCCCACGCTCAAGTCCCTCGTACCTGCACAAAGCGATAGCTACTCGCAACCAACACGATTAGGGGTTGTCAAGCCCTTCACGGTCACTTACGAGAGTGAGATCTGATAGATATAATATTTTTGGTATTTTTGGTATAAAGATGCAAAGTAAAAAGTAAAAGCAAAGCCAGATTAAAGTGATGGAGATTGATATGATGAGAATAGACCCGGGGGCCATAGGTTTCACTAGTGGCTTCTCTCAAGAGCATAAGTATTCTATGATGGGTGAACAAATTACTGTTGAGCAATTGACATAATTGAGCATAGTTATGAGAATATCTAGGCATGATCATGTATATAGGCATCACGTCCGTGACAAGTAGATCGAAACGATTCTGCATCTACTACTATTACTCCACTCATCGACCGCTATCCAGCATGCATCTAGAGTATTAAGTTAAAAATAGAGTAACGCCTTAAGCAAGATGACATGATGCAGAGAGATAAATTCATGCAATATGAAATAAACCCCATCTTGTTATCCTCGATGGCAACGATGCAATACGTGCCTTGCTGCCCCTTCTGTCACTGGGTAAGGACACCGCAAGATCAAACCCAAAGCTAAGCACTTCTCCCATGGCAAGAACTACCAATCTAGTTGGCCAAACCAAACGGATAATTCGAAGAGACTTGCAAAGATAACCAATCATACATAAAAGAATTCAGAGAATATTCAACTATTATTCATAGATAGACTTGATCATAAACCCACAATTCATCGGTCTCAACAAACACACCGCAAAAAAAAGATTACATCGAATAGATCTCCATAAGAGAGGGGGAGAACTTTGTATTGAGATTCAAAGAGAGAGAAGAAGCCATCTAGCTACTAACTATGGACCCGAAGGTCTGAGGTAAACTACTCACACTTCATCGGAGAGGCTATGATGATGTAGAAGCCCTCCGTGATGACGGCCCTCTTCCGGCGGAGCTCCGGAACAGGCCCCAAGATGGGATCTCGTGGATACAGAAAGTTGCGGCGGTGAAATTAGGTTTTTGGCTCCTGTTCTGATCGTTTGGGGGTACGTGTGTATATATAGGAGGAATAAGTACGCCGGAGGAGCAACAAGGGGCTCACGAGGCAGGGGGCGCGCCCTAGGGGGGGTGCCTCCCACCCTCGTGACCGGCTCTTTTGTTCCTTCGAGCAGGGTCCAAGTCTCCTGGATCACGTTCGGTGAGAAAATCACGTTCCCGAAGATTTTATTCCGTTTGGACTCCGTTTGATATTCCGTTTATCCGAAACAGTGAAATAGGCAAAAAACAACAATTCTGGGTTGGGCCTCCGGTTAATAGGTTAGTCCCAAAAATAATATAAAAATGGAAAATAAAGCCCAATATAGTCCAAAACAGTAGATAATATAGCATGGATCAATCAAAAATTATAGATACATTGGAGACGTATCACTTATCCATTTGGGAATTCAGTCGGGATTTTTGGTTCCCAATGCCGGATCACTAGCAACCAGGATTTACCCATTATTAACTCACCTGCCATGGTATTCATGCCTTACGGGTGAATATAACTCGGGTTATTTATATTTCACATGAATTCTATGAGTCTCTAACAATCTCCCTACAGACAACAAGAATGCACGCTCAGGCAGATACCACTCGGGAAACTTGCCCAAGAGAAAGGCTAAAGCACTTTGTTCATGCTGAGATGCTTTCAAGACAAGCATTAGGCGGAATTTGCGAGATCGTGAAGGACTCGAGGGGCTAATGACCACACATGTATAGTCAAGGAGGACAAAGCCAGCCCTCTGGCGATAAGGTGGCCCGGGCCGATGACTCGAAGTCCACCTACACGGGGGTGCACCATCAGCTTGGGATACAAGACAACATGTGTACATATCCAGAAATCCTGACTCTAGTTGTAACCGACTAGCAACCACCGATTCAGGCTCTTGTCGTTTCATCCACCGAACATTGGGAGGCCAGATCGGGACACTTTCTACATCACGAGGCCCCCGCTGCATTCCTGCAGTGTACCATTGTTGCTGCCTTGGATCCTCTTCGATGACATGTTCCGACTGTTATCCTTCTGCTGCATTTGGGTACTGAGCAGTCGGGGTTGCCACGATCTTGAGCATCTGGGGCACGATCTGGCATAGGACCAAATGAGTGGCGCGCCCAAAGAGCAGCAACAACAAGGATCATGCGCACATGAGAAGCATCCAGCGCAGCATCATTGGAGGAGCGGCGGGCAGCCGGAAGATGGGGCATGGATCAGCGTCGTGGGAGAGAAAGCGGGGTAGGAGGGAGAGAGGAAAGTGTGTGGTTTGAATTACTCTGAATTTTTTGAAACAAAATTGAATTATCCCTGCTACTTTTTCAGGATGGCTTTGAGCACATGACATCCATATCACACAACGCTGCCTTGGTGGCCTATACACCTACCAGGAAACACGTGTTTATTCATAGACCTAGTAAAAAACCCAGGTTCGTTAGGCTTTTCCATATTAGACCTTAATATTTCAGTGTTTTTAGATATGTGGCACATCACTGACTCAGAGTAGCCAAAAAATCAGGTTCCATATTTTGCTTTCTGCACGTCACATAGGCAATACCAGATGAATAGCCAACATATGGTAAACAACTAGCAAAGCCAGTATTTAGTACCAAATGGGTACTAGAGAGGACTGTGTAAAACAAAACCATAGATATTGCACAGTGGGAGCACACAAAGGTCGAGTGAGTGAAATAAAAAAAGTTGTTGTGCTAGTGAGAACTAGCCTCCAACTAAATTAACGGATGGTGGGTGAGAGCTGACCTCCAACTAATGGGGTGTAAACTAATAGAGGGTGGCGAATTTTCTCTTTTTTGAGAGGATGGAGGGTGAGAGGAGCAACCATCCCGAGCATTAATGCTACTGGCCAGCCCAATAAGGAATGCAAGGCTAGCGTACTTATTCTCAACTTTTTATTATTGTTTTTTGTTGATTTCCTTTTAAAATACTTTGTTAAAAAAATAAAAAAAGTTCAGAATTTTAAAATTTTCATGAATTTCAAAACTATTCCCGATTTTTTTAAAAATTATGAATTTTTAAAATGTTCTTGAATTTCTTAAAATGTTAATGAATAAAAAAAGTGTTCCAAGATTTTTTTTGTGAATTCAATAGAACTTCTTGGATTTCAAAAACTGTTCACAAATTAAAAAATATAGTTTTTTAAGGAGTTAAAAATTGCTTGGCTTTTAGAAAATGTTAATGAATTATTATTATTTTCAAAATTTCAAAAAAGATCAAAACTTCTAACTTGCTCCAGATTTAAAAAATCATAAATAGAAAATTAAAACAAAAAATAAAACCCCCAAAAGCATGTACAAATTAGCAAAAAAGATGCACTAATAAAAAAATTGGTTTAAGGAAAGTTCTTGAGCCTTCCCAAAACCTTTAGGGGGAGGCATATAACCCGAGAGTGGGTTGTCTTATTACCACACAGGGGTGCATGTTTGGTCGCTACCCTCGTTCCTAGGTGTGGACTAGGATATGTCGAGGCTGAGATGCATGAGCAAACATCAATAGCTTGAACTAGGCTTTCCCCTCAATTGGGTGGGCAAGAACCACGGTAGTCTCAATCCTGTGCGTAGTTTGGGCCATTGGTGAAAGAAAAAGTCAAAAGGCACCCCAAATGAATCTTAAACCTCATTAGGATGTTCAAATTAGCATCCAAGTTCTCGAACCATAATTAAATATGGCATAGTTCAGCTTTTTGGATGCAGTGAGATGCGCTATTAGTCCATAAAGTTGAAGGCGATGCATACTTTACTCTACGAACTGCAAAATTGAACATAAATCAGCCTAACGCTACACAATATCTAAATGGTTGCCAACTAGATTTATAGAACAACTTAATTCTACTTTATGATAACAAGCATAGTGGAAATATAGATGGAGTTCCTTCTGAAATGGACCATAGATACAATTATAGCTTTATCGCAAAAAAATACAATCAGAACTCACTAACCGAGCTCCAGCCCTCTAAATTTTATACTGCAGGTATCAACTCTGTGTTCTTTTATCGACCAAGTATGAGCGTCTGGCTTCTAATGCAGACGCTATACAACGGGGCCATGGTGATGCTCCGATCACCTTGGTGGCTTCATCTTACTGTGCCCCGCCCAACAAACTCCGGTAACCACATGATGACTGGTAATGTGGTTGATGTTGATCTGCTAAGGTGGCTGGTCATGATAAGCTTATCATATTGATGGAATTAGGGTGTAATTTAGAAACTTTGTGTCTTGATCTATAACATCTTTGTTAACTTGATTTTGCCATGGATTTTTACACCTTGAACATGTCAGACTCTACAGAAGGAACTTAAAAAATAATTTGGTCTCTGCTAACCGATCCTAATAGTGTTTCAGTGTTTAACAAGCTCTATCGATGACATGTTTTAGATACTAATTTTCTTGTGCTTTGCAAATAGATCGAACTAAGAGGTGTTGGACTTCATGTATTGTATGGTACATGAAACCAATGGCATGGTACAGACCGTAAATGATAACAAAACGTTGAAACTCACACCCAACCCACTATTGGAGTACTAATATGGAAGTCCTTTCACAGTACATCAACATATTGTGAGCTTCAACATTCAACTGTATTTTCTCGCAAAAGAAAAACATCCATCTGCATTTATTTTGTAAGATATTATATATTCACACCCAACCCACCAGCATTATAAAAGGTGGCTTAGCATAGACCAGAGTGAGTAGATCACGATAGACAAAGCAATGAAAGGAAGAGAGGACAAAACGTATGGCCGTGTTTCAACCATTATTTGGACAAGGCTAACACGTTACCAAGTTGTGAGATTGAGAGACATCGGGAACTCGACAATCACATGAACGGAAAATGACACAGGTCAGCTTTAGACATGCTTTGTGTGCTATAAAAGATGTACCACTTCTTCTTAATTAGTCAAGCCAAAAATCATAAAATATGAATGGTCATTGAAGCCGTTTGAATCCGATTTTGCCATGTCACACGAACCAGGGGCAAGATGGCAACATGTCGGGGAGTTCCTCGTGAGTCAACAAATGGTCTTTCGTCCATGGCTAGTTCAATCTCTACCCGAAGAGGCCGACCATCCCATAGCTTAGTAGCTTAGTTTCTGCCGTCGGACTGGGCCAATGGGGCACTGGGCGGCCGCCGCCGGTCTTTGCGGCGTTGTGAGGCAGCCGGAGAAGCAGGAGCGCAGCCGCGCAGCACAGGGTAGGGCGCAGACCGGCAACACAGGGCAGTGTGGAGGGACCACGGGAAGGAGAGGCGGGATCCTCCTCGGCAAGATGGGGGGCACAAGAAGAATCGAACCAGCGACATGTTGTGCTATAGTAGCATGAGCAAAACGATTCGGCCACTTAGGCGGATGCGATACCATCCATCTTTTTCCTTTTATTATTGTTTCTTCTTTCGTCTTTTCTGTTTTCTTTTCTATTTCTTTTCTTCTTCTTTATATGATGATATTTTTTCAAAATTCATGAACTCTTTTCAAATCGATGACATTTATTCATTTTTTCATGAACTTTTTTCGAATTTGATGCAATTTAAAAAAAAGTTTATTGGATTTTGTTGGGGAACGCAGTAATTTTAAAAAAAATTCTACGCACACGCAAGATCAGGGTGATGCATAGTAACGAGAGGGGAGAGTGTGTCCATGTACCCTCGTAGACCGAAAGCGGAAGCGTTAGCACAACGCGGTTTGTGTAGTCGTACGTCTTCACGATCCAACCGATCAAGTACCGAACGCACGACACCTCCGAGTTCTGCACACGTTCAATTCGATGACGTCCCTCGAACTCCGATCCAGCCGAGTGTTGAGGGAGAGTTTCGTCAGCACAATGGCGTGATGATGATGTTGATGTTCTACTGACGCAGGGCTTCGCCTAAGCACCGTACAGTATTATCGAGGTGGACTATGGTGGAAGGGGGCACCGCACACAACTAAAAGATCAAACAGATCAATTGTTGTGTCTATGGGGTGTCCCCTGGCCACGTATATAAAGGAGTGGAGGAGGGGAGGGGACGGCCCTCTCTATGGCGCGCCCTAGGGGAGTCTTACTCCCACTGGGAGTAGGATTCCCCCTTTCCTAGTAGAATTAGGAGCCCTTCCAAGTAGTAGGAGTAGGAGGGAAGGAAAGGGAAGGGAAAAGGAGAAGGAAGGAAGGGGGCGCCCCCCCCCCCCCTCCCTAGTCTAGTTCGGACCAGCCCAAGGGGAGGGGTGCGACCACCGTTTGAGGTCTTTCTCTCCTTTCCCGTATGGCCCATTAAGGCCCAATACGAATTCCCGTAACTCCTCGGTACTTCCGAAAATACCCGAATCACTCGGAACCTTTCCGATGTCCAAATATAGTCATCCAATATATCGATCTTTACGTCTCGACCATTTCGAGACTCCTCGTCATGTCCCTGATCTCATCCGGCACTCCGAACTCCTTCAGTACACCAAAACACATAAACTCATAATATAACCGTTATCAAACTTTAAGCGTGCGGACCCTACGGGTTCGAGAACTATGTAGACATGACCGAGACAGGTCTCCGGTCAATAACCAATAGCGGAAACGGGATGCTCATATTGACTCCTACATATTCTACGAAGATCTTTATCGGTCAAACCGCATAACAACATACGTTGTTCCCTTTGTCATCGGTATGTTACTTGCCCGAGATTCGATCGTCGGTATCTCAATACCTAGTAAAATCTCGTTACCGGCAAGTCTCTTTACTCGTTCTGTAATACATCATCCCGCAACTAACTCATTAGTTGCAATGCTTGCAAGGCTTATAGTGATGTGCATTACCGAGTGGGCCCTGAGATATATGTCCGACAATCGGAGTGACAAATCCTAATCTCGAAATACGCCAACCCAACAAGTACCTTCGGAGATAGCTGTAGAGCACCTTTATAATCACCCAGTTACGTTGTGACATTTGGTAGCAGACAAAGTGTTCCTCCGGTAAATGGGAGTTGCATAATCTCATAGTCATAGGAACATGTATAAGTCGTGAAGAAAGCAATAGCAACAAACTAAACGATCAAGTGCTAAGCTAACGAAATGGGTCAAGTCAATTACATCATTCTTCTAATGATGTGATCCCGTTAATCAAATGACAACTCATGTCTATGGTTAGGAAACATAACCATCTTTGATCAACGAGCTAGTCAAGTAGAGGCATACTAGTGACACTCTGTTAGTCTATGTATTCACACATGTATTATGTTTCCGGTTAATACAATTCTCGCATGAATAATAAACATTTATCATGATATAAGGAAATAAATAATAACTTTATTATTGCCTCTAGGGCATATTTTCTTCAGTCTCCCACTTGCACTAGAGTCAATAATCTAGTTCACATCGCCATGTGATTTAATATCAGTAGTTCACATCACCATGTGATTAACACTCATAGTTCACATCGACATGTGACAAACACCCAAAGGGTTTACTAGAGTCAACAATCTAGTTCACATCGCTATGTGATTAACACCCAAAGAGTACTAAGGTGTGATCATGTTTTGCTTGTGAGAGAAGTTTAGTCTACTGGTCTGCCACATTCAGATCCGTATGTATTTTGCAAATTTCTACGTCAACAATGCTCTGCACGGAGCTACTCTAGCTAATTGCTCCCACTTTTAAAATGTATCCAGATTGAAACTTAGAGTCATCTGGATCAGTGTCAAAATTTGCATTGACGTAACCCTTTACGGCGAACCTTTTGTCACCTCCATAATCGAGAAACATATCCTTATTCCACTAAGGATAATTTTGACCGCTGTCCAGTGCATAGCTGGCCAAATGGGCCGGTTTTTTCGGGCCGGCCCGTGAGCACGCCGGCACAGCCCGCCTTGGGACAGGCACGACACGGGCTAAATGGGCCGGGCCAGGCACGCGGCACGCCCTGGGCCGTGCCTGGGCCTAGAGGCTGGGCACGCGGGCCGGCATGGCACGGCCCGATTACGTTTATTTTTATTTTTTTATACATATATATATATAGCCCAACATGTAAAAATAGGCTAAAAAACGCTCAGTGCGTCAAATAACAGGCTAAAATTATGCAGCCCACCGTGCTAAACGGGCCAACGTGCCGGCCCGTTTACTAACTGGGCCGTGTCTGGGCTGCAGGCTGCAGCACGCGGGCCGGCACGGCACGGCCCGTATAATAATCGTGCCTTGGCGGGCCGGGCCGTGCCAGGCACGATTAGGATGGGCCGTGCCGTGCCGGGCCGGGCCGGCCCGTTTGGCCAGCTATAGTCCAGTGATCTACTCCTAGATCACTATTGTACTCCCTTGCCAAAAAAATAGTGTAGGGTATACAATAGATCTGGTACACAGCATGGCATACTTTATAGAACCTATGGCTGAGGCATAGGGAATGACTTTTTAGTCTCTTTCTATCTTCTGCCGTGGTCGGGCCACACCTTGTAACACAGGCAAGAACTCTTTCTTTGACTGTTCCATTTTGAACTACTTCAAAATCTTGTCAAGGTATGTACTCATTGAAAAAACTTATCAAGCGTCTTGATCTATCTCTATAGATCTTGATGCTAATATGTAAGCAGCTTTACCGAGGTCTTTCTTTGAAAAAACTCCTTTCAAACACTCCTTTATGCTTTGCAGAATAATTCTACATTATTTCCGATCAACAATATGTCATTTACATATACTTATCAGAAATGTTGTAGTGCTCCCACTCACTTTCTTGTAAATACAGGCTTCACCGCAAGTCTGTATAAAACTATATGCTTTGATCAACTTATCAAAGCGTATATTCCAACTCCGAGATGCTTGCACCAGTCCATAGATGGATCGCTGGAGCTTGCATATTTTGTTAGCACCTTTAAGATTGATAAAACCTTCTGGTTGCATCATATACAACTCTTCTTTAATAAATCCATTAAGGAATGCAGTTTTGTTTATCCATTTGCCAGATTTCATAAAATGTGGCAATTGCTAATATGATTCGGATAGACTTAAGCATAGATACGAGTGAGAAAATCTCATCATAGTCAACACCTTGGACTTTGTCAAAAACCTTTTTCGACAAGTCTAGCTTTGTAGATAGTAACACTACTATCAGCGTCCGTCTTGCTCTTGAAGATCCATTTATTTTCTATGGCTTGCCGATCAACGGGCAAGTCAACCAAAGTCCACACTTTGTTCTCATACATGGATCCCATCTCAGATTTCATGGCCTTAAGCCATTTCACGGAATCTGGGCTCATCATCGCTTCCTCATAGTTCGTAGGTTCGTCATGGTTAATTAACATGACCTCCAGAATAGGATTACCGTACCACTCTGGTGCGGATCTCACTCTGGTTGACCTACGAGGTTCGGTAGTAACTTGATCTGAAGTTACATGATCATCATCATTAGCTTCCTCACTAATTGGTGTAGGAGTCACAGAAACAGATTTCTGTGATGAACTACTTTCTAATAAGGGAGCAGGTACAGTTTCCTCATCAAGTTCTACTTTCCTACCACTCACTTCTTTCGAGAGAAACTCCTTCTCTAGAAAGGATCCATTCTCAGCAATGAATATCTTGCCTTCGGATCTGTGATAGAAGGTGTACCCAACATTTTCTTTTGGGTATCCTATGAAGATGCACTTCTCTGATTTGGGTTTGAGCTTATCAGGTTGAAACTTTTTCACATAAGCATTGCAACCTCAAACTTTAAAAAACGACAGCTTAGGTTTCTTGCCAAACCATAGTTCATATGGTGTCGTCTCAACGGATTTAGATGGTGCCCTATTTAATGTGAATGTAGCTGTCTCTAATGCATAACCCCAAAATGATAGTGGTAAATCGGTAAGAGACATCATAGATCGCACCATATCTAATAAAGTACAGTTACGATGTTCAGACACACCATTACACTGTGGTGTTCCAGGTGGCGTGAGTAGTGAAACTATTTCACATTGTTTTAACTGAAGGCCAAACTTGTAACTCAAATATTTTACTTCTGCGATCATATCGTAGAAACTTTTATTTTTGTTACGATGATTCTCCACTTCACTCTGAAATTCTTTGAACTTTTCAAATGTTTCAGACTTGTGTTTCATCAAGTAGATATACTCATATCTGCTCAAATCATCTGTGAAGATCAAAAAATAATGATACCTGCTGTGAGCCTCAATATTCATCGGACCACATACATCAGTATGTATGATTTCCAATAAATTTGTTGCTCGCTCCATTGTTTCGGAGAATGGAGTCTTAGTCATCTTGCCCATGAGGCATGGTTCACAAGCATCAACTGATTCATAATCAAGTGATTCCAAAAGCCCATCACCATGGATTTTCTTCATGCGCTTTACACCAATATGACCTAACCGGCAGTGCCACAAATAAGTTGGAGTATCATTATTAACTTTGCATCTTTTGGCTTTAATATTATAAAAATGTGTATCAGCACGATCGAGATCCAACAAACCATTTTCATTGGGTGTATGACCATAGAAGGTTGTTGGGGAACGTAGCAGAATTTTAAAATTTTCTACGCATCACCAAGATCAATCTATGGAGCCATCTAGCAGCGAGGGAGAGAGGAGTGCATCTACATACTGATGGGGTCATGTACCTAGGGTAGGGTCATGGACCTGATCTAAGTACCTTACCCAAGGACACCCTTAGAAGAGGTCGCCTTCCAGTCGACCAATGAAGGACTCACTCGACTGACTGAAGGACTCGACCACGAAGACTCACTCGACCACCAGGAGGTCAAGAGGCACTCTGCACTGCAACGGCCTGTAATTAAGTAGGCTTTATGATAGTAAAGACACTTTATGTGGGGCGTTATCAGTAACGCCCCAGACTTAACTCACCTTAAACCCTCTCCTACGTGGGCTGGCTGGGGTCCTGGCGCACTCTATATAAGCCACCCCCCTCCACAGGCAGAAGGGTTCGGCATCTTGTAACTCATATACTCATAATCCACTCGACCGCCTCCGGGCTCCGAGACATAGGGCTATTACTTCCTCCGAGAAGGTCCTGAACTCGTACATCCTTTGTGTTTACAACCTCTCCATAGCTAGGACCTTGCCTCTCCATACCTACCCCCCACTCTACTGTCAGGCTTAGAACCACGACAGTTGGCGCCCACCGTGGGGCAGGTGTTTTAGCGATTTTTGTGGAGAAGTTGCGATTCTTCCGAGTACTTTCATCATGGTGTCTGCTGGAGTTTTCGTCGGGGGTCAAGAGATCCGTCTCGGCACTCTCACCTTCATCGCCAACGACTCCGCGTGGCTCCAGGAGGCTCCACTCGACGTTGATGCGCTCCCCGTCCGCGGTGCGACGCATTTTCGCGCATGTGTCCGCGGCGTTCTGCTGCGGCAACCGTCGACCCAGTATCGGTCGGCTCCTCCATCGTCCACCCTCCCGGTCTCCCGCCGGCGCAAGCGCTCGGGCCGGTCGAGGCTTCAGCGATGGGTGAGGCACGCGGTGGCTCGCCAATCGGCCACCACCCAAGTTGCGACAATCGAGCCCGACGAATCCCTCTACGGCTTGTTCGATCTGTCGACTGGCTCCGTAGAGGCTGCATCCGAGTGCGGTAGCAGTGATCCAGCGGCGGAAATCTTGATGGTCGACGGGCCCCGCGGTCCCCCTGGCTTCGCCCGTGATGGTGGAGCAGGTGACGGAGACGACCCCGCACGAGGCTATGAAGAGTACCAGCCCGAGCCACTCGACTCTCTGCAAAGAGAGGAACTTCGCCGCAGGAACGTGGATGCCCTGCATACTCCCATCGCAGGAGAGACCCCCGAGGCTCGTGCCTTGGAGGAGGCACGTCTGGCCAATTTGGCCGAACGCACTCGACTGGAGAATCTTCAGCGAGCACTCGACAAGCGCGCGGCAACGAGTTCCCGACACCAATCGACGTCAACTCTTCCCGCCGACTTAGGTATATCGAACCCCAATCCAGAATTTAGCAGCTGCGACCCGTATAGCAGAGTCCATCCAGCCTTCGCAGTCGGAAGCTGGCAGAGGTTTGCTGCAGATCAGGGATCTGCTCCGGGCAGCAGGAGATCAGAATTCAGCCGTGTCTCAGTCGCGCAACAGAATTCACAGTCGACCCGTCACTGCGAATACGGTTCAGTCGGCTCACAGCCCCAGATCGCCTCCGCGGCGTGAGGAGCGTGAGAATTGGCGAGGCCAATATGGTGACCTACTCGACCGAGATGATAGGCGTCGAGTGCCCCATTCCCCTCCGAGGGGTGGGTCCTACGCTCCTCGGCAGCAAGATGACAGGCGTCAGTACAGTACAGGGCGAAGGGTTCCAGTCGACCCCAGAGAACCAGGCTTCGACGCGCGATCCATTATCATGCAAGGTTTGGTCGACCGGAACAGAGCCCATCGAGGCGGACTCGACAGAGATGTACCCACAAGCAGTCGAGTGCATGTTTCTGGTCCTGAATGTTTCAGCAGAGCTATCAGAGCCGCAGTTATCCCTCCCAATTTCAGGTTGGCAATAGGAGTCAGCAAGTTCACTGGTGAGTCTAAGCCTGAAACTTGGCTTGAAGACTACCGAGTGGTAGTTCAGATTGGTGGTGGGAACGACGAGGTGGCCATGAAGCATTTGCCCCTCATGCTGGAAGGTTCTGCCAGGGCATGGTTGACTCAGTTACCTCCTAGCAGCATTTACACGTGGGAAGATCTGTCCCGAGTGTTCGTCAGGACGTTTGAAGGAACTTGCAAGCAACCAGCTGGATTGACAGAGTTGCAAGTCTGCGTGCAGAAAGCTAATGAGACTCTCAGAGAGTATATTCAGAGGTGGATTACTTTGCACCACACTGTGGAGAATGTGTCTGATCATCAAGCAGTTTGCGCCTTCAAAGATGGCGTCAAGAACAGAGAACTGAGTTTGAAGTTTGGTCGAACCGGTGACATGACCTTGAGTCGGATGATGGAGATTGCTACCAAGTACGCCAACGGCGAAGAAGAAGACCGACTCCGAAGCGGCAAGCATAAGCCGAGTCAGTCGGAAAAAGGTTACACCAGTCGGAAACAGAAGCGAAAGGCTGAACCGGCAGCTCCTGGAGAGGCTCTGGCCGTGACTCAGGGAAAGTTTAAGGGGAAACCAAAAGGATCCTGGAACCCCAAGAAGGTAAAGGATAAAGAAGGGAACGACGTAATGGATATGCCATGTCACATTCACACGAAGAAAGACGAAGAGGGGAATATCATCTACCCAAAGCACACCACTCGCCAATGTCGACTCCTGATCCAGCAGTTTCAGGGAAAACAGTCTAAGGACAAGGAGAAGGAGCCGGACAAGGCCGAAGACAAGGAGGACAGTGAGGAAGGATATCCGCATATCAACTCCACTCTGATGATCTTTGCAGATGTGGAAAGCAGGAGTCGACTGAAAGTGATTAATCGAGAGGTAAACATGGTTGCCCCAGCAAAAGCAAATTATCTGAAATGGTCTCAAACACCCATCACATTCGACCAATCTGATCACCCGACTCATATTGCCACCCCTGGGAGGCAAGCTTTGGTGGTTGATGCAGTTGTCGAAGGCACTCGACTGACAAAGGTGCTGATGGATGGTGGAAGCGGGCTGAATTTGTTGTATGCAGACACACTGAAAGGAATGGGCATTCCGATGTCCCGACTGAGCACTAGTAACATGAGCTTTCATGGAGTTATTCCAGGGAAGAAAGCCGAGTCACTCGGCCAAATAGCCCTGGACGTGGTGTTTGGTGATTCGAAACATTTTCGCAAAGAAAAGTTGACGTTTGAGGTCGTGGATTTTCAGAGTGCATATCATGCCATTTTGGGGAGACCAGCTTACGCACGGTTCATGGCTCGACCATGTTACGTGTACCTCAAATTGAAGATGCCCGGCCCCAAAGGAGTGATCACTGTCACCGGTGATAGGAAAAAGGCAGAAGAGTGCTTTCAGAAGGGCTCCAAGATTGCCGATTCCCAGGTGACAGCGGTCGAGTTCGAGGAATACAAGCAAAACGCAGATCCGAGTGACTTGCTGCGATAAAAAAAACCCGCCATAGAGTCTGCATTCCAGTCGTCCGGTGAGACGAAGCCTGTTCACATTCACCCGACCGACCCCGATGCAGCTCCGACCCGCATCTCCACAACACTCGACC
This sequence comes from Triticum aestivum, assembly GCF_018294505.1. NCBI lineage: Eukaryota > Viridiplantae > Streptophyta > Magnoliopsida > Poales > Poaceae > Triticum > Triticum aestivum. The sequence continues at coordinate 52,596,067 of NC_057812.1, read as the reverse complement.
CAAAATAGGAAGAAGCGCTCATCCAGTTCCTCCGTGAGAACTGGGACATTTTTGCATGGAAGCCCGCTGACATGCCAGGTGTTCCCAGGGGACTGGCTGAGCATCGCCTAAGAGTCGACTCATCTGCAAAACCAGTCAAAGAGCATCTTCGGCGGTCCGCCGTCCAGAAGAGAAAAGCCATTGGTGAAGAAGTGGCTCGACTGTTGGCGGCAGGATTTATCCGAGAGATATACCACTCCGAGTGGCTCGCTAATGTCGTCATGGTTCCTAAGAAGGACAAGTCGCTCCGAATGTGCATTGATTTCAAGCACATCAACCGGGCCTGCCCGAAAGATCATTTTCCTCTCCCTCGCATAGATCAAATTGTTGACTCGACCGCGGGATGCGAGAGGCTGTCTTTTCTAGATGCCTACTCCGGGTGCCACCAGATCCGTCTGTACGGACCCGACGAGGTAAAAACAGCTTTCATCACTCCATTCGGGTGCTTCTGTTATATCACCATGCCATTCGGTCTCAAGAACACCGGAGCCACATTTATGCGAATGATTCAGAAGTGTCTACTCACTCAGATCAGTCGGAATGTGGAAGCTTATATGGATGATATTGTTGTCAAGTCACGAAAAGGTTCCGACCTGCTCGCTGATCTCGCCGAAACATTTGCCAACCTCAGAAGATATGATATCAAGCTCAATCCATCAAAGTGCACATTTGGAGTTCCTGGTGGCAAGTTACTCGGTTTTCTCGTTTCCGAACGGGGAATCGATGCTAACCCAGAGAAGATTGGCACTATTCTCTGAATGAAACGCCCTGTGCGAGTGCACGATGTCCAGAAGCTTACTGGATGCTTGGCCGCATTAAGTTGATTCATCTCACGACTCGGTGAAAAGGCATTGCCTCTTTACCGACTGATGAAGAAGGCGGACAAGTTCGAGTGGACTCCAGAAGCTGATGCAGCGTTTGACGAGCTAAAAGCTCTGCTCTCCATCCAGCCGGTGCTTGCTGCTCCAATCAGCAAAGAACCTCTGTTGCTCTATATCGCAGCCACAGGACAAGTCGTCAGTACTGTGCTTACGGTCGAGCGGGAAGAAGAAGGAAAAGCTCTCAAAGTTCAGCGCCCAGTGTATTATTTGTCTGAAGTCTTGACTCCATCCAAGCAGAGATATCCTCATTATCAGAAGCTTGTGTATGGAATATACATGACCACAAAGAAGGTTGCTCATTATTTTTCTGATCATTCCATCACAGTCGTCAGCGACGCTCCACTATCAGAGATTTTGCACAACAGAGATGCAACTGGTCGAGTGGCCAAATGGGCGATTGAACTTCTTCCCCTTGATATCAAGTTTGAGGCAAAGAAAGCCATTAAGTCCCAGGCAATAGCAGATTTCCTCGCCGAGTGGATTGAACAACAGCAGCCGACTGAAGTTCACTCGGAGCATTGGACCATGTTCTTTGATGGCTCTAAGATGTTGAATGGTTCCGGTGCTGGGGTTGTCCTGGTTTCCCCCAGAGGAGATAAGCTCAGATATGTGCTCCAGATTCACTTTGATTCCTCCAACAATGAGGCAGAATATGAGGCCCTCTTATATGGGTTGCGCATGGCCATTTCACTCGGCGTCCGTCGCCTGATGGTCTATGGCGACTCGGATTTAGTGGTCAACCAGGTGATGAAAGAGTGGGACGTGAGAAGCCCAGCCATGACTGGATACTGCAGTGCAGTGAGAAAGCTGGAAAAGAAGTTCGAGGGGTTGGAGCTCCATCATATACCCCGACTGAAAAATCAAGCGGCTGATGATCTAGCAAAGATAGGTTCCAAGAGAGAAGCCATTCCGAGTGGTGTGTTCTTGGAGCATATACACACTCCGTCAGTCAAAGAAGATCCTTTCACCGAAGAAACTCCACAGCCCAAGAGTGCCACAGATCCGACTGAAGTTGAAGTCCCAGCGGTGGTCGACTTGATCATGGAGGTTTTGGTGATCATTCCCGACTGGACAGTTCCGTATGTCGCATATATCCTGAGAAAAGAGCTTCCGGAGGATGAGGAAGAGGCTCGACAGATCGTCCGTCGGTCTAAGGCCTTTACCGTAATCAAAGGACAATTGTACAGAGAAAGCGCGACTGGAGTTGGTCAGAAGTGCATAACACCAGAAAAAGGTCGACTCATCCTCAATGATATTCACTCGGGGACCTGTGGTCATCATGCGTCCTCTCGGACCATTGTGGCCAAAGCATACCGAGCCGGATTTTACTGGCCAAAGGCGAATGAGATGGCAAAAGAGATAGTGGATAAGTGCGAGGGATGTCAGTTCTACTCGAATATGTCGCACAAGCCTGCGTCGGCTCTGAAGACCATCCCACTCGTCTGGCCTTTCGCAGTCTGGGGATTGGACATGGTCGGTCCTTTGAGAACAGGACGAAGTGGCTTCACGCATGTACTGGTGGCAGTCGACAAGTTCACCAAGTGGATCGAAGCCAAACCAATCAAGAACCTTGACACCGGTACTGCTGTTAGCTTCATCAGGGAACTAATATTCAGATATGGAGTCCCGCACAGCATCATTACGGATAATGGGTCGAACTTTGACTCGGAAGAATTCAGAGATTTCTGCAACTCCCAAGGCACACGGGTCGACTACGCTTCAGTCGCCCATCCGCAGTCGAATGGACAAGCAGAGCGAGCTAATGGACTGATTCTTAAGGGATTGAAGCCCCGACTGATGCGTGATCTCAAACACGCGGCTGGAGCTTGGGTCGACGAACTTCCCTCAGTGCTTTGGGGGTTGCGGACCACACCTAATCGGTCGACCGGAAGAACTCCATTCTTCTTGGTCTACGGAGCTGAAGCAGTCTTGCCGAGTGATCTTCTCCACAATGCTCCTCGAGTTGAAATCTACAACGAAGCAGAGGCTGAACAAGCGCGGCAGGACGCAGTCGACCTTTTAGAGGAAGAAAGGGAGATGGCTCTGATCCGCTCGACCATCTACCAACAAGATTTGCGTCGTTTTCAAGCCAGAAATGTGAGAGGTCGAGCCTTCCAGGAAGGAGATTTAGTTCTCCGAGTGGATCAGCACAAACCACACAAGCTTTCTCCTTCTTGGGAAGGTCCCTTCATCGTCACCAAGGTTCTCCACAACGGGGCGTACCGTCTTTACAACGCCGAGCATAATATCGACGAGCCCCGAGCTTGGAACGCGGAGCTACTCTGCCCATTTTATACTTAAGTTTTATCACTCGGATGAGTTGCAATAAAGTACTTCTGTAGTCCATGGACCTCAAAATAATAGTGTCATAGTTCCTCCATAATTTCTGTCACTTTTTATTTTTGTCCAATAAAATTCCCCCTCAGTGGGTGACTTAGCTGCGAATCCGTTTCGCCTAAGTTTGTAAAATTCCTACCGAGTGGTGAGCCAGACTCTCACTCGGAGGCTTAGCTGCGAATCCGTTTCGCCTAAGTTATCAAAATCCTACCGAGTGGTTAGCCAGACTTCCACTCGGAGGCTTAGCTGCAGCCCTGTGCTCGCCTAAGTTATAAAAATCCTACCGAGTGAGGAGCAACCCTCCCACTCGGGGGCTTAGCTGCAGTCCAAGCACTCGCCTAAGTTATAAAAATCCTACCGAGTGGTAAGCCAGACTTCCACTCGGAGGCTTAGCTGCAGCCCTGTGCTCGCCTAAGTTATAAAAATCCTACCGAGTGAGGAGCAACCCTCCCACTCGGGGGCTTAGCTGTAGTCCAAGCACTCGCCTAAGTTATAAAATCCTACCGAGTGAGGAGCCCACTCGGGGGCTTAGCTGCAGTCCAAGCACTCGCCTAAGTTATAAAAATCCTACCGAGTGGTAAGCCAGACTTCCACTCGGAGGCTTAGCTGCAGCCCTGTGCTCGCCTAAGTTATAAAAATCCTACCGAGTGAAGAGCAACCCTCTCACTCGGAGGCTTAGCTGCAGTCCAAGCACTCGCCTAAGTTATAAAAATCCTACCGAGTGAAGAGCAACCCTCTCATTCGGGGGCTTAGCTGCAGTCCAAGCACTCGCCTAAGTTATAAAAATCCTACCGAGTGAAGAGCAACCCTCTCACTCGGGGGCTTAGCTGCAGTCCAAGCACTCGCCTAAGTTATAAAAATCCTACCGAGTGAAGAGCAACCCTCTCACTCGGAGGCTTAGCTGCAGTCCAAGCACTCGCCTAAGTTGTAAAAATCCTACCGAGTGAAGAGCAACCCTCTCACTCGGAGGCTTAGCCGCAGCCTAGTGCTAGCCTAAGTTATCAAAATCCTACCGAGTGGAGAGCAACCCTCTCACTCGGGGGCTTAGCTGCAGTCCAAGCACTCGCCTAAGTTATAAAAATCCTACCGAGTGAAGAGCAACCCTCTCACTCGGGGGCTTAGCTGCAGTCCAAGCACTCGCCTAAGTTATAAAAATCCTACCGAGTGAAGAGCAACCCTCTCACTTGGAGGCTTAGCTGCAGTCCAAGCACTCGCCTAAGTTGTAAAAATCCTACCGAGTGAAGAGCAACCCTCTCACTTGGAGGCTTAGCCGCAGCCCAGTGCTAGCCTAAGTTATCAAAATCCTACCGAGTGGAGAGCAACCCTCTCACTCGGGGGCTTAGCTGCAGTCCAAGCACTCGCCTAAGTTATCAAAATCCTACCGAGTGGAGAGCAACCCTCTCACTCGGAGGCTTAGCCGCAGCCCAGTGCTAGCCTAAGTTATCAAAATCCTACCGAGTGAAGAGTAAAACCTCTCACTCGGGGGCTTAGCCGCAGCCCAGTGCTCGCCTAAGTGGACTAAAGAATAAGTCGATTGCAGTAAAGGCGCCTTGCTTTGAACCTGCAAAAGACATTTCGAGCCAAAGGCAATCGTATTCAAGCACCAAATTCAAGTTTGAATCGATATCTAAAGGAACCGAAAGCGCTCAGGCGTTAAGCCCGTTAAGGTTTGTCGGTTACAATTCCACTCGGCATACCGAGGCAAATTTAAAGCGTCGAGCCAGAAGAAGTTTTTTACCCCTCCTGTGGAGGGCTGGAAGGTGCAACGAATTCATCAAGGTCGATTCCGTCGGCAATCCGAGTGGCAGCTGCAAGTAAAGTTTCCATAAAGGACCTGAAGTCGTGTTTCTTGGTGTTGGCCACCCGAAGAGCCGCCAGCTTCTCTTCCCGCGCATCTTTACAGTGGACTCGGGCCAGACACAGAGCAACATCTGCACCACACCGAGCCGAGGACTTCTTCCATTCCTGCACTCGACCAGGAATCGTGTTCAAGCGGGCCATCAGCGACTCAAGGTCATTCTGAAGTGTCTCCTCAGGCTAGAGCGTCGAGTCGATGCGAGATGTGGCGGCCTTCAGCCTTGCGAGATAGTCCACGACAGCTGCAACACGAGACTCCAGTCGGAAAACATCCATGGCAACTTCGTCGTTCACCGGAGAATTGACGGGGTCGAGGTTTGGCTCCAGCCGGCTAGTTTCTTCTTCAAAGTTTTGACAAAATTCTGCAAGGACGATCACTAAGTCAAGGGGATGGTCGAATGGAAAAACCACAATTGGAAATGTTTGCCAAGCATAGAGGTTTACCTTCGAGCATAAGAAACAGCTTCTTGGCAAGACCACTCAGGAAGGCCTCGAGATCAGTTTTCTTCCCAGTCAATTTGCTGACTTGGTCGGTCAGGGCAGCTTTATCAGTTTTCAGTCGACTGACCTCCTTGTTGGCGATCCCAAGAGCAGCTTTCAGATTGGTATTGTCTTGTTCAAGCTTGGTGACTGAAGCTAACTTCTCGTCAGCAAGCTTGATCTTCTCAGTTAGTTCGAGGTCTTTCTTCTGTTGGGCCTCCCTTACCTTACCTGCAAGTTACAGCAAGGTCAGATTTGGAAACAAGCAAGGGGAAAAGCAGTCGTCAAGGTCTCACCAAACATACCTTCGGTCTCCTCCTTTGCCTTCGTCAGCTTCTCCTGAACCAGCTTCAAGCTCAGCTCGAGTTGAGTGTGCTTGTTTTCCAGCTCAGAGTAGCGAGCCACAAGATCACAGGAGTTCAGCGAAGAACCAATCGACTAAATGTCAAATATAATTCACTTCCGAGTGAAAAAGGAAAAAACACACGTTTCTAAGACTACAGCCGAATACAAGCATTCGACCGTAGTCTCGGGGACTACACCCAGTGGGTGCACTCAGCGTGCCCCCACTAATTCTGGTGAAGACAAAGTCGACCAGTCGACCTAAAAAAACAAGATGTATTCTTTAAGACTGTGATCAACTGCAAGCAGTCGACCACAGTCTCGGGGACTACACCCAGTGGGTGCACTCAGCGTGCCCCCACCGGTTCGTGAAATCCAGTCGACATAGTCGACTGACAGAAAGATTGACATCATAAAGCCTAAGGCCGACTGCCAGCAGTCGACCTTAGCCTTGGGGACTACACCCAGCGGGTGCACTCAGCGTGCCCCCGCTAACACGGAGTTTAATTGACACACCCAGTGGGTGACTACTATAAATTCCGGAAAGGAAAAGTTTTTGGCAGCATATCCAACAGAACAAACTGTGGTCGACAGACCAGAACGTTGCTCTGGAGGGCAGAACTGGCATCATAAGCTGCCTGGCTCGCGTCCCGGATGGTCTTCAACTGCTCCATCATGATTCCCTCCTGGCGTATCGCTTCCTTCGCCGCGCCAGCTTGGTCCTCTGGGACGTGGTGCGTCGTGAAGAGGGAGGGCTGCTGAGCACTCGTCAATGGATCTGCGAAGGACACCGTGTGTCGAGTGGTGTTCTCTTCCTCCGCAATCAGAATCTCAGGCGCCGTCGCATCCTGAGGCACCTTACTGGCGGACGCTTTCCTACTCCTCCTGCGCTTCAGTGGTTCTTCATCCTCATCATCATCAGGGAGATTGATAACAGTATTGGGTGGAGCTACGGAGAAGAATCAGGATCAGAGATCGCGAGTCAGTCGACATCAGGATCAGAGATCGCGAGTCAGTCGACTAAGAACGGCGTTAAGAATACAGTACCTGGTTTCGAAGTTGCTGCGTCCTCCATCTCGTGGTCATCAGCCCGGGCTGAGGTTTCAGAAGTAGCAGCACTGCAACTCCAAAGGATCAGTCGACTAACTTCAGCGTCGACCAGAGACAAAGTTCACACAAAATAAGAAGATTCAAGCAGCACGATTACCCTGATATGGTGGGGATGGACACCTTCATCTTCGGTAGGAGCTTGATCGTCTTCGACGGGGCCGCCCTGGGCTGCTTCGGCGCCTTTTCAGTCGGCACCGGAGAGGTGGTCCGAGGGCGCTTGGTCGACTGGACAGCGGTCGCAACCCCCTTGCCACGTTCAGTCGAAGGGTCGTGGACAAGCTTCGACCGCCTTTCTGAGCGCGGTGGTACGACCTCCTCCTCCTCTTCTTCCTCGTCCTCGACGTCATCTTCATCACCGTCATCATCATCATCGTCGTCATCATCCTCTGCAACGTCCGAGTCCCATTCCTCCTCTTCCTGGCTCTCGCCCCCACTCGCCTCACCCTCCTCAGTCGGAGCTTGTGCCCCATTGGGCATCGAGTACAGCTCGGTAAGGACCTAGCAGGTATCAAGACAAGGATCAGTCGACCAGTTGGCAAGATAAACAGAAATGAATGCGACAAGAACACAGTGGAGGGCAGAGCAAACGTACCTTGTTTGGATCGCTGTTGTGGTCGAGTGGAGGAATCCTTCTGGCTCCGTGTGGGTTGTCCTTGTTTCCGGTAACGGCTACCATCCATCTTTCCAGAGTGACATCGTCGACTGCTTCTGGATGGACTCGAGTCTCGTCTTCGGTCCCACAGTACAACCACATGCAGTGGCTCCGGAACTGAAGGGGTTGGATGCGACGCCTAAGGAAGACCTCCAGGAGGTCCATGCCCGTCACTCCCTCCCGAACCAACTGCACCACGCGCTCCATCAACATCTTCACGTCGGCTTTCTCCTCTGGAATCAACTTCAGAGGGGAGGGCTTGTTCACTCGGTCCATGGTAAACGGAGGGAGTCCACTCGACTGCCCTGGCGTCGACTGGACCTGGCAGTAGAACCAAGTCGACTGTCAGCCTCTGACGGACTCGGGAAAGGTCATGGGCGGGAAGGTGCTCTTATTCCTCACCTGGATCCCCAGACCCCCGCACATTTGGACAACTCGGGTTTTCTCATCACCTGGGCTCGCCTTCTTCACGGTCTGAGAGCGACACGTGAATATATGCTTGAACAAACCCCAGTGCGGTCGACAGCCCAGGAAACCCTCACACATGGACACGAACGCGGCAAGATAGGCAATAGAGTTTGGGGTAAAGTGGTGGAGCTGCGCTCCGAAGAAATTCAAGAAGCCACGGAAGAAAACACTCGGCGGCAAGGAAAATCCACGATCAACATGGGTGGCCAAGAGCACACACTCACCCTCTTCTGGCTGGGGCTGCCACTCCTTCCCCGGAAGCCTCGCAGCTCCATGAGGGATCAAGCCCTCGTTGGCCATGTTGAGGAGGTCATTCTCGGTGATGGTCGACTGGATCCAGTCTCCTTGGACCCAGCCCTTCGGCAGGCGGGATCTGGACGAGGACCCGCCGCGGCTGGTGGATCTCCCCTTTGCCTTCTCCGACGCCGACGCCTTCTTCGCATGTTCCAGCGCCGCCGTCTTCTCCTTGGCCATGGTTGCCGGCGAGATGCGCGTGGGGAAGTTGTGCGGGGGCGAGAGCGAGCGCGCTGGACGGGGACGAAGGGAGCAGAGAGAGAGAGAGAATGACTGAGGCGCAGTACAGAAATCCTCGCCGGGCGCATTTATAAGGTCCCTTCCGAGTGGATGACAGGTGGGCCCTGTCGATCTAATCATATCAGGAACAGTTGTGCAGACGGGATACGTGGCGAAGAAAGCGGCGCGGAGATCGAGGCGTCTATGCCCCGTCCCATCCGAATGCCGCGGTCCGCTCCGCTTCGCGCGCGTCCCCAAATTTCGCATCTCGCGGAATCCGCGAACGGCAGATCGGTCTATCAGACGTGGGGTTTCCCGTGATCCGTCGCTCAGAGACCGTCGAAGCCCGAAAAATCACTCGACGAAAGAAGAGAATGGATCGAGTCGACCGAAGACAAGTTGCTCACTATCGACGAAGAAATTCTTTTTCCAGAACAACGCACGATCAGTGTGCAAAGGCTAATCGGAAACGACATCAACTCCTTCCTCACTCGAAGCCTCAATCCATTCGGGGGCTAATGATGGGGTCATGTACCTAGGGTAGGGTCATGGACCTGATCTAAGTACCTTACCCAAGGACACCCTTAGAAGAGGTCGCCTTCCAGTCGACCAACGAAGGACTCACTCGACTGACTGAAGGACTCGACCACGAAGACTCACTCGACCACCAGGAGGTCAAGAGGCACTCTGCACTGCAACGGCCTGTAATTAAGTAGGCTTTATGATAGTAAAGACACTTTATGTGGGGCGTTATCAGTAACGCCCCAGACTTAACTCACCTTAAACCCTCTCCTACGTGGGCTGGCTGGGGTCCTGGCGCACTCTATATAAGCCACCCCCCTCCACAGGCAGAAGGGTTCGGCATCTTGTAACTCATATACTCATAATCCACTCGACCGCCTCCGGGCTCCGAGACGTAGGGCTATTACTTCCTCCGAGAAGGGCCTGAACTCGTACATCCTTTGTGTTTACAACCTCTCCATAGCTAGGACCTTGCCTCTCCATACCTACCCCCCACTCTACTGTCAGTCTTAGAACCACGACACATACCCTTGTAGATCGCGTGCGGAAGCGTTCAAGAGAAGGGGGTTGATGGAGTCGTACTCGACGTGATCCAAATCACCGATGACCTAGTGCCGAACTGACGGCACCTCCGCGTTCAACACAGGTACGGTTGGGAAGACGTCTCCTCCAACTTGATCCAGCAAGGGGGAAGGAGAGGTTGATGAAGATCCAGTAGCACGGCGGCGTGGTGTTGGAAGCAACGGTGATCTCGGCAGGGCTTCGCCAAGCGTAGGGAGACGGAGGAGTGTCACGGGAGGGAGAGGGAGAGGCCAGGGGCTTCGGTGCGGCTGCCCTCCCTCCCCCCGACTATATATAGGGTGCCTAGGGGGGGTGCCGGCCCTAGGAGATCCAATCTCCTGGGGGGGCGGCCAAAGGGGGTGCCTTGCCCCCCAAGGCAAGGGTGGCGCCCCCCACCCCTAGGGTTTCCAACCCTAGGCGCAGGGGGAGGCCCAAGGGGGCGAACCAGCCCACCAGGGGCTGGTTCCCCTCCCACTTCAGCCCATGGGGCCCTCCGGGATAGGTGGCCCCACTCGGTGGACCCCCGGGACCCTTCCGGTGGTCCCGGTACAATACCGGTTACCCCTGAAACTTTCCCGATGGCCGAAACTTGACTTCCTATATATAAATCTTCACCTCCGGACCATTCCGGAACTCCTCGTGACGTCCGGGATCTCATCCGGGACTACGAACAACTTTCGGGTTACCGTATGCTAATATCTCTACAACCCTGGCGTCACCGAACCTTAAGTGTGTAGACCCTACGGGTTCGGGAGACATGCAGACATGATCGAGACGCTTCTCCGGTCAATAACCAACAGCGGGATCTGGATACCCATGTTGGCTCCCACATGCTCCACGATGATCTCATTGGATGAACCACGATGTCGAGGATTCAATCAATCCGTATACAATTCCCTTTGTCAATCGGTACGTTACTTGCCCGAGACTCGATCGTCGATATCCCAATACCTAGTTCAATCTCGTTACCGGCAAGTCACTTTACTCGTGCCGTAATGCATGATCCCGTGATCAACCACTTGGTCACATTTAGCTCATTATGATGATGCATTACCGAGTGGGCCCAGAGATACCTCTCCGTCATACGGAGTGACAAATCCCAGTCTCGATTCGTGCCAACCCAACAGACACTTTCGGAGATACCTGTAATGTACCTTTATAGTCACCCAGTTACGTTGTGACGTTTGGCACACCCAAGGCACTCCTACGGTATCCGGGAGTTGCACAATCTCATGGTCTAAGAAAATGATACTTGACATTCGGAAAAGCTACAGCAAACGAACTACACGATCTTTGAGCTATGCTTAGGATTGGGTCTTGTCCATCACATCATTCTCCTAATGATGTGATCCCATTATCAATGACATCCAATGTCCATAGTCAGGAAACCATGACTATCCTTTCATCAACGAGCTAGTCAACTAGAGGCTCACTAGGGACGTGTTGTGATCTATGTATTCACACATGTATTACGATTTCTGGATAACACAATTATAGCATGAACAATAAACAATTATCATGAACAAAGAAATATAATAATAACCATTTTATTATTGCCTCTAGGGCATATTTCCAACAAAGGTTTTATTCATGTAAACAGAACAACAATTATTCTCTAACTTACATGAATAACCGTATTGCAATAAAGATGATCCAATCATATTCACGCTCAACGCAAACACTAAATAACATTTATTTTAGGTTTAACACTAATCCCAAAAGTATAGGGAGTGTGCGATGATGATCATATCAATCTTGGAACCATTTCCAATACACATCGTCACTTCACCCTTAACTAGTCTCTATTCATTCTGCAACTCCCGTTTCGAGTTACTATTCTTAGGAACTGAACTAGTATCAAATACTGAGGAGTTCACTATAAGAAACCTGTTAATCTGTGACGGATTTGTGGTGACGTTCCTATAAACTGTCATGAAAATCGTCACATATTAGCAAGCGGTGCATGGGCCTCAATACAGTACTGCCTTTATGACGGACATCGAGGGACCGTCATGGAAATTGTCATGGATCGACTAGCTAGGCCTAGCCTTTTACTTCTTGATCCATGATTGGACCGTCATGGATGGCTCCTGATGATGTGTCGTGCATGCCCTTTGTCTGACCCACATGTTAGTTGAAAGCAATCAACATGTAGAAAAAAAAGAGCGAAACTGTGAAGGAGCGCGCGCGAAGGAAAATTTTAAGTCACGAGCGCGGGGAGTGAAATTATAAGCCAGCCCATTTAACTACAGAGTCCACACCAGCCTAACCCTAGTTACCTTTCTCCCATCTCCCGTACAAACCATAGCCACCGCCACTTCACCTTCCTCCTCTTGCCGCTCCATGTCGGCGCCGGCGCTGACAGCGCTGGACCTGAACCACACCGCGTTGAGCCCCTCCACATCTATCCTGCCCGGGACCCCTCCCCATTCCATGCCTCTCCCCATTCAGATCGGCCCCTCGAGTTATTGCATCCCAGTCATACCCCTCGATCTGAGGCGGCAGCGGTGGCGAGGGGACCAACTGCCGGAATTGGACGGCCCTGAGGTCGCTGGCGGCGTGCATTGATCCAGCTCCATCTGGCGGCGAGCTGAGGTGAGGTACAGTCGTATAGGAGGTGGCAACATAGCCACGGATGCAGAGTACATCGTCGACCTGTGGCTCGGTCCAATTGTCCGTCAGCCGCCCAGTCATCGCTCCCCTCATCGTCGTGGTCGTCTTCTCCATCCGTGGTGCGCAGCCTCCTCTATGCGTCGCCGTTCACCTTCTCCAGCCGGAAAGACCCAGTACGTACCTCTGCACCAGTCCCGTACCCTACCATTCCCCTCTGCTCGTCTCCGCTAATATAAGGTTTATTGGAGCTCTGCAGAGGAGTACAGAGTACCACCAGGACGAGCAAAACACTTGGGGCAGAACACCGGCCATGGATTGATCTAGCCGTACCTGTTAAAGGATGGCTGGAGGCCTCGTTGGCCATGTTGAACCAGTACAGAGAAAACATCTGGGCGTCTGCCTTGTTCGACATTAAAACGAACAGCAAGGGCAGGAGCACCACTGAGGGTTACTCGTTCGTTACTGATTGTTTGTGCTTTGTTCCTTCCTAGTCACATTGTGAAGCACATTCATTTTTTGTACTGCAAACAAAAAGTATTAGGCAAATCTCCGTTCTTGTTGCAGTTCAAGCATTGTTTTGTAGCTGTACACTTATAATTCAGAGTAATGGCCCGCAAGATTTATCCTATCAGCTTTTAGTATTAAGAAACTCATACCATTTTATATCTAACTGAAGAAAACCTCATATTTGCAGATTCTGTAGGTACATTTTACTGCAGTGTCCATTGTTTCTGCATGCACATAATGGTGATGGATCCCACACCGGTCAGTGCATCTAATGGTCTTTGTACAGCTAAAAACATTTTTCACTTGGTGATGATATCTGCACTGCCCTTGCCTGCATAATTTGAATATCTCACATGGACTAGAAACATTTTTTTACTTGGTGATGATATCTGCACAGCCCTTTCCTGAACATGCCCTTTATGTTATTCATACACTTTACTCAAGCATCTATTTGCCCTTATGTTCTGCTAGGGCTCAATGTTTTCTGGAAGTAAGCTTGACTGAAAATACACGCAATTCAATGCTTGTTCTTCTAACTAAAAATTCAGTTCATGATTCTGGTCCTATACTTATTGAAATGATTACTATAGAGGTCAAAAAGCTTTCAAATTCAAGAATAAGGAGAGTATTTTCTGTTTTCTTTCCGCCAATTTCTTTTCATATAAATATGACATTTATTGTTTATAGTTAATGGGCTTGTTTTAGCTATGTAGTTTTCAACCTATATGATTTCTGGTTATTGGATAATAAACTTTCATGTAGCTCTCGACTGCCCACACATATGTAGCTGTACAATTTAATCTCTAGATACATCATACATGCAAATTATATCTCCTTGTCTCCTTCTATAGGTACCTAAAATACTTGACAAAGAAGCGAAATGACAAACAAGCCGCTTGAAGTTCCATGTGCTGTGTAAAATCTTATTTTTTTGTACAATGAATCAAAACTCTTAGTGCTCTAATTCCTGTGCAATGCTTTGTGCCAAAATCATATAATTTTCATAGCTTCTTGGTCAGTTCGTCTTTTATCTTCTTGGTCAGTTCGTCTTTTATCTTCCGTGACCACGAGATAATTTTCACGAATTAGTATCTTAATTGATTTTGGTCTGTGGCTACCTAATTCTAGAGATGGAATAGGATAGAATAGGTTGAGGGGATCGATCTGAAACTGAGTAGGCACATATTTCAGTGTAGGTTAGTCGGTGGTTTTGGAGCAAAATTGTACGCCCCGAAAGAAATATCTACACACGGAAGAAAAAAATAAAATGGTATTTCGAAACATCTGAACGACATTTCAATGCAACGGGAGCACCATATCTGTAGAGTGCTAAAGCTGCACTTGTTGTTTTTCATTTCCTGCTATTCGATTTGCTATTAATCTTACTTTCTCAATGTACAGATGTGCTTCACAAATTTTAAAATATCTTGATGATTAACACTTTAACTTAAGGAGATATTTCCATAAGCAAGTTTAGTTTCTTCCTGTGCTGGGTTCAATTAGCTTATTCTGAATCTGAACATGACATGACGAACCACTGAGACGTGATCAGATCAATTTGTTTTGTGTGTGTATAACAAGTTCCTTTGATTGATTGGCATACATCTTAGGCACACATACTGGAACACGGCGGTCCAGCCAACCTCTGGCCTCCGCTTCTTCCTCCCCGACGGTGCTGTGGAACCAACGCTGGGTTCCGCTACCCCTGACCATGGCCTAACACGCACGGACTGAAGATAAGTTATTCTATTTCTTCCTTAAAGTGAGATCGTTTGCTTCTCTGATCCAGTTCTAGTAATTTGTATAAGGCCTTAGCTTGTTGTCAGGGAGGAACTTTCATCTCATTGCTAAAACTTGGGTAAACTGTGGGCATACAAAATACATCTTTGTTTTTGTTGCCTTACAAACATGGCTGTGAACAAACTGAATGTTGGCAAACAATTGTATATCCATTTTCACTTATTATGATATTTCTGAAAGTGAAAGGGACTAAGGATAGCACAGAGAGCAGAGAGCACACGGGTTATGTTGGAAAAATTGGTCGAAGTTACAATGCATTAGCTGGCATAAATATAGCACAACTAGCATGCCTAGATGCACACAACGTTGATGGTAAGATATGCTTGACAACTACCTAACAGGATCAGATTATTCATTTTGTAAATGTAAAAAAAATATTATTGTCTTCACAACGTCCACCACTGAATATCTCTATGTATTTCTAGACCTTGATTTGATATTAAAAAGACAATCCAATTTATCTTCTCGCTTATGTCCTGGAAGGTTTCAGGATCTGTATCTATATTCGTGATTGCTACTGCATGTGTTCTGAGTCGGCTTGTACCTTCATTAAAATGAAGTAATACTTAACCTATGTATGAGTCTGATTCGTGCAAGCCTTGTTCCTACTGCTGCCACCTTGTATAAATATATACTGGTTCGTGCAATACTTGCTCCTACTTCAAATTTTTAGTCTGAACGTACCTATATATATTTGCATCAGATTAAATTTGTAGTCTGATTCGTGAAGTAGGAGCAAGGGTTGTTCCTACTGCTGCCACCATGTATAAATATATACTGGTTAATTTCATTTAACTATTTTTTCTGTCACAAATAATAGTACTATGCTGGTCAAGTGGGCAGCGTATAGAATCGTCTTGCACAGAAGTAACACGGATAATATAATCAATGGGTTTATGATAGAAAATCATTTCTGTATATCCTGAATGAATATAAACGATGCATGATTATTTCAAGTTGCACTTTCCTATCTATTATATCATTGTTTATCAAGTATTTTCATGTTTCATAGTCCACTACATTACAATGGGTTTATATGGCCTCAACTACTGCTTCTATAGTAGGAGTTCTGTGATGTGTGTTTCGTCACTTTGTCATTTGACACACTTTTTTTGGGTTAATTTTAAGAAACCTCATGTTTAATCTTGTTTTATAGTAGATACAATGTTATTCTCATTTGTAGGCACTACAAGATTTAAGAATTCTGGACATGTAATTCATTTTTATATTTGTTGCAATTTTCTTATTTCTACTATCTATCTATACATGCAAATATCTAATATTCTTGTTAATATGCTAGGTAAGATTGGATACTGTGCTACTTGGTGCTGCCCATCACGGCATGATCGTTGCCATCAAGAACGTCGATGGCAAGAGCTTGAATAACAGCCTCGATAGTTTATATGTTCTGTTGATGTAAAATGGATTGTATTGGTTCATAACTCTGTTGTGTGATATATTTTGTCAATCTATGTTGTATGTCATCACTTTGTAGAGGATTTTTTAAACTGCTGTGTTGTAGATACATACAGATGGCTGTGTTAAACTTTGTAATGTTTCACACCTTGCAAATATTTTTTGTTGGGAAAATTTGGCATTAGGATTTGTGTAACGCCCTTTAAATTGGCCCTTAAAAACATAGTCAAATTCTGGCCAAAAGAAACGGGATAATGGGCTAAGCCAAATTTAAACCGCCCTTTAAATTGTGCCTAAATTCATGACGAATTTCGTGACGGAAAATAGTATCCACGTAGGCAGCCACGTAATTCAAATTACTCAACTGAAAATCCTACGTGGCGTTAGTCCATGACATATTGTTCCGTCACAAAGGTTTGGGCCTGGGCGGGCCGGGGGCAGATCCATGACAGCCAAGAACCGTCATGGTAGGTACGATATCAAATTATGACGCGATATACATGACGGATTTCAAATCCGTCAAGGATGGACACCCATGACAGTTTTTCACTAATTTGTGACGGACTAGATCCGTCATGTATTAACAGATTTCTTGTAGTGGTTGCTATAAACACTAGTAAAGTACACATCAATAACATGTATATCAAATATACATATGTTCACTTTGCCATCCTTCTTATCCGCCAATTACTTGGGGTAGTTCCGCTTCCAGTGACCAGTCCCTTTGCAGTAGAAGCACTCAGTTTCAGGCTTAGGTCCAGACTTGGGTTTTTTCACTTGAGCAGCAACTTGCTTGCTGTTCTTCTTGAAGTTCCCCTTTCTTCCCTTTGTCCCTTTACTTGAAACTAGTGGTTTGGTTTACCATCAACACTTGATGCTTTTCTTGATTTCTACCTTCATCGATTTCATCATCATGAAAAGCTCGGGAATCATTTACGTCATCCCTTGCATACTATAGTTCATCACGAAGTTCTACTAACTTGGTGATGGTGACTGGAGAATTCTGTCAATCACCATTTTATCTGGAAGATTAACTCCCACTTGATTCAAGCGATTGTAGTACCCAGACAATCTGAGCACATGCTCACTGCTTGAGCTATTCTCCTCCATCTTTTAGATATATAACTTGTTGGAGACTTCATATATCTCAACTCGGGTATTTACTTGAAATATTAACTTCAACTCCTGAAACATCTCATATGGTCCATGACGTTTAGAACGTCTTTGAAGTCCCGGTTCTAAGCCGTTTAAGCATGGTGCACTAAACTATCAAGTAGTCATCATATTGAGCTAGCCAAACGTTCATAACATCTGCATCTGCTCCTGCAATAGGTTTGTCACCTAGCGGTGCATCAATGGCATAATTCTTCTGTGCAGCAATGAGGATAAACCTCAGATCACGGATCCAATCCGCATCATTGCTACTAACATCTTTCAACTTAGTTTTCTCTAGGAACATATCAAAAATAAAATAGGGGAGATAAACGTGAACTATTGATCTACAACATAGATATTCTAATACTACCAGGACTAAGTTCATGATAAATTTAAGTTCAATTAATCATATTACTTAAGAACTCCCACTTAGAAAGACATCCCTCTAATCTTCTAAGTGATCACGTGATTCAAATCAACTAAACCATATCTGCATATGCTAGGCTCGTCAAGTTTAACCTGAGTATTCTGCGTGTGCAAAACTGGCTTGCACCCGTTGTAGATGGACGTAGAGCTTATCACACCCGATCATCACGTGGTGTCTGGGCACGACGAACTTTGGCAATAGTGCATACTCAAGGAGAACACTTTTTATCTTGAAATTTAGTGAGAGATCGTCTTATAATGCTACCGTCAATCAAAGAAAGATAAGATGCATAAAAGATAAACATCACATGCAATCAAAATATGTGACATGATATGGCCATCATCATCTTGTGCCTTTGACCTCCATCTCCAAGGCATCGTCATGATTTCCATCGTCACCGGCATGACACCATGATCTCCATCATCTTGATCTATATCAATGTGTCGTCACATGGTCGTCTCGCCAACTATTGCTCTTGCAACTATTGCTATCGCATAGCGATAAAGTAAATCAATTATTTGGCGCTTGCATCTTATGCAATAAAGAGACAACCATAAGGCTTCTGCCAGTTGCCGATAACTTCAACAAAACATGATCATCTTATACAACAGCTTATATCTCATCACGTCTTGACCATATCACATCACAACATGCCCTGCAAAAACAAGTTAGACGTCCTCTAATTTGTTGTTGCAAGTTTTACGTGGCTGCTATGGGCTTAGCAAGAACCGTCCTTACCTACGCATAAAAACCCAACGATAGTTTGTCAAGTTGGTGCAGTTTTAACCTTCTCAAGGACCAGGCATAGCCACACTCGGTTCAATTAAAATTGGAGAAACTGACACCCGCCAGCCACCTGTGTGCAAAGCACGTCGATAGAACCAGTCTCGCGTAAGCGTACGCGTAATGTCGGTCCAGGCCACTTCATCCAACAATACCGCCGAACCAAAGTATGACATGCTGGTAAGCAGTATGACTTACATCACCCACAACTCACTTGTGTTCTACTCGTGTATATGACATCTACGCATAAAACCAGGCTTGGATGCCACTGTTGGGGAACGTAGTAATTTCAAAAAAATTCCTACGCACACGCAAGATCATGGTGATGCATAGCAACGAGAGGGAAGAGTGTGTCCACGTACCCTCGTAGACCGAAAGCGGAAGCGTTAGCACAACGCGGTTGATGTAGTCGTACGTCTTCACGATCTGATCGATCAAGTACCGAACGCACGGCACCTCCGAGTTCTGCACACGTTCAACTCGATGACGTCCCTCGAACTCCGATCCAGCCGAGTATTGAGGGAGAGTTTCGTCAGCACGACGGCGTGATGACGATGTTGATGTTCTACCGATGCAGGGCTTCGCTAAGCACCGCTACAGTATTATCGAGGTGGACTATGGTGGAGGGGGGCACCGCACACGGCTAAAAGATCAAACAGATCAATTGTTGTGTCTATGGGGTGCCCCCTGGCCACGTATATAAAGGAGTGGAGGAGGGGAGGGGCCAGCCCTCTCTATGGCGCGCCCTAGGGGAGTCCTGCTCCCACCGGGAGTAGGATTCCCCCTTTCCTAGTAGAACTAGGAGCCCTTCCAAGTAGTAGGAGTAGGAGGGCAGGAAAGGGAAGGGAAAAGGAGAAGGAAGGAAGGGGGCGCCCCCGCTCCCTAGTCCAATTCGGACCAGCCCATGGGGAGGGGTGCGGCCACCCTTTGAGGTCTTTCTCTCCTTTCCCGTATGTCCCATTAAGGCCCAATACGAATTCCCGTAACTCCCCGGTACTCCCGAAAATACCCGAATCACTCGGAACCTTTCCGATGTCCGAATATAGTCGTCCAATATATCGATCTTTACGTCTCGACCATTTCGAGACTCCTCGTCATGTCCCCAATCTCTTCCAGACTCCGAACTCCTTCGGTACATCAAAACACATAAACTCATAATATAACCATCATCGAACTTTAAGCGTGCGGACCCTACGGGTTCGAGAACTATGTAGACATGACCGAGACACGTCTCCGGTCAATAACCAATAGCGGAACCTGGATGCTCATATTGGCTCCTACATATTCTACGAAGATTTTTGTCGGTCAAACCGGATAACAACATACGTTGTTCCCTTTGTCATCGGTATGTTACTTGCCCGAGATTCGATCGTCGGTATCTCAATACCTAGTTTAATCTCGTTACCGGCAAGACTCTTTACTCGTTCTGTAATACATCATCCCGCAACTAACTCATTAGTTGCAATGCTTGCAAGGCTTATAGTGATGTGCATTACCGAGTGGGCCATGAGATACATCTCCGACAATCGGAGTGACAAATCCTAATCTCGAAATACGCCAACCCAACAAGTACCTTCGAAGACAGCTGTAGAGCACCTTTATAATCACCCAGTTACGTTGTGACGTTTGGTAGCACACAAAGTGTTCCTTCGGTAAACGGGGGTTGCATAATCTCATAGTCATAGGAACATGTATAAGTCATGCAGAAAGCAATAGCAACAAACTAAACGATCAAGTGCTAAGCTAACGAAATGGGTCAGTCAATCACATCATTCTTTTAATGATGTGATCCCGTTAATGAAATGACAACTCATGTCTATGGTTAGGAAACATAACCATCTTTGATCAACGAACTAGTCAAGTAGAGGCATACTAGTGACACTCTGTTTGTCTATGTATTCACACATGTATTATGTTTCCGGTTAATACAATTCTAGCATTAATAAACATTTATCATGATATAAGGAAATAAATAATAACTTTATTTTTGCCTCTAGGGCATATTTCCTTCAGATTTAGAAATGCTAAAAAATTGGAAAAAAGTTGTTGGATTTAATAAAAAGTTAATCACATTTGAAAAAAATTCATCGGTTTTAAAAAAAAAGTCGAACGAAGTTGATAAAAAGTTCATAGAAATTTGAAAAAAGTTCATCAAATTTGAAAAAGGGTTCATCGAATTTTAAAAAGGTTCATCAAATTAGATCATAAATTTTGAAAAATTTCATCGATTTCTTATGTAAAAACACAGAAATAGAAAATCATCAATTTAGAAAAGAAAAAACTAGTTTTAAAATGTGCATTCAAAAATAAATAAAAGAAACCCAATAAAAACCGCCCACACAATCACCACGAACCAGGGAAAACCCCGGTTTGGGAAGCTTCCCAAAACCAAGGGATTCTCGCGGCCGTAGAGATCAAAGAAAGCACATCAAATCATAATCCACTAGTAGTTCGATGGTGTAGTGCTTATTGTCATTGTAGATGTATGTTTGATCGTGAGTTCGACTTTGGCTGGGCGCACCTTTTTTTGAACCTTTTTACATAACAGGTAGGGTTTGCCTTCGTTCTGGGTCAATAGGTAAGTCTTATTGGGCTGTTTCTTTTTCTCTGGCCCATTTAGAGATCCGTAGGTATATAGGCTTATCAGAAACAGCGCGGGAGCGCTGCAGGCGCCGGTTAGCCGGTAGCAAAATGCCCTATAACGGGCGCCTGCAGCGCCAAATAGGGTTCGCCTTCGTTTTGGGTCAACACATAAGTCTTATTGGGCCGTTTCTTTTTCTCTGGCTCATTTAGAGATCCGTAGGTATATAGGCTCATCAGAAATCCCAGCGTGGGCGGCGGCCCACCCTGGCCACCGTGTAGCTCCGCCCCCGGTAGAATAGGTCAAGTGCAACAGATGCCAACATTGTATCGGTCACCTAACGCTCTCACCTGTACCATAGAGCTTCCCCGCCACTGACGTGGCACCAGATAATCTTCCCAACCGACCAACTCCTCCCACTCAGAGTCCATCTTGTATAGCCGGTGTGTCATGAGCCACACACCCCTAGCTGTCCAAGGCAATCTTGAGGGATACCCCACCAGGGAAAATGCAATATCTACGTAAGGATTATTACGTAATTAACGTAATCAGCAACAGGGGGAGTTTTGATTGGAGATTGGGGAAGGCTGAGGCCCACCCCCTGAAAATCAGGGGGGAGAGAAGGTTAGTTAGGTAGTTTACGTAAAACTTTTCGTATATATACATAGGTGTACCATTATTGCCCCACCAGTATGTCTCCAGCTGGGTGTTTGCACAACATTGATGGTCACGCATGGACCATTATTGTCTTTTCCCTTGCCATGCAGGTTGCTTTCCCCGTCTAGTTTACATTTCATAGGACCTTTTCAAGCCACTTGTTCCACTACAAAGAAACACCAATTTAGAACTTTTCACTAAAACCTATTGGTATTGCGACTAATTATCACAGCCAACACTGATTATGCAACTGGTTAAAATAGAGTATACATCTAGGACAGATGTGGTCCACCTGTAAGCGCTGACCTGGCACCAAATATTACACCATTACACTAAACCTTTAATCTGCATTCCGGGCCTGCTTGTCAGCACTAACACTCCTCTCCCTCAAGCTCTCTATGCTCTATGCCCGCAACATCTCGTCTGGTAAGTAAGAGACATGGTGGCTGCGGCAGCACGGCTCGCCAGAGCCCATGAAGGAGGCTTAGGCCTTCTTTGGTTCATAGGATTGGAAAATCATAGGAATAGGAAAGTCATAGGAAATGAGATAACATGCATCTGAAATCTTATGCATAGGAATAGAAAAGGAGATGCCCTTTGATTCACACCATAGGATTTTTTTTCATTGAGTCTAGGCTAATGTTTATTTTCCTATGAAATGTGGAGGATAGGAAGAATTCCTTCATAGGAATATGATTTCATTCCTACAAACCAAAGAGCTCTGAAGGAATTTTTCCTATAGAAATCCTATCCTATGAAAATCCTACAAAATTTCTCCAAATCAAAGGAGGCCTTACCAGGGGTGTAGGAGAAGCCAGATGCAGCTGTAGGCGAGTTCAGGGTGCTCTGCCTTAGCTGCCGATAAGGCCAGCGGCGGCAATAGCCGGAGCTCAGCACCGTGGCGAGGCAGGTACAAGGACGCGAGGAGAGGAATGGAGCGCCAATGCCCGCAGGAGACTAAAGCGAAGCCGTGGGATGAAGAGAGATATTGCTCGGAGGAGGACCATTGCCGGAGGCAGAGAAGACGATTTTTTTTTTAGAAAAGGAGGATGACCCCCGGCCTCTGCATCTGGGAGATGCATACGGCCATTTTATTGATTATTCTCGAGGACCTTACAAAGTAGTACAACAATATGCCTGAATCCGCCATCTTGGCAACATCTGCCACTACTCCTATCCATATGATGAAGGGGGTGCAAGCTAGACCAAATACCCAGACCTCTCACCTAAGCCTAACATCTAAAGCCGGAGGCCCCGACCGAGCCACATACCGGGTTCGGGGCACAATCCGGTCTGACGCACTCACATGTGTCGTCGCCGCCATCTTCCATTAGTCCATCTTCAGAGCAGATTGAGGTGCCAACCTTGGTAGGATCCTCCGCCATCGACGCCATCAAGGCACCAAACAACGACCACCATCTACGCTAGTCCATCTCCAAGCAGAAGGAGCACTACCACAGGACGAAGACCGGCGGAGAATAGGTGAAACGCTGCACACAATGCCGCCGCCAAACACCTCACACGCACCGCAAAGCACCCACCATGCTTCCGAGGACCCCAGGCGACGCCTTCAAGAAGGAGCGCGACGAGGGTACGACGCCGTCGCCCGCAAGGGGAACTAGAGCTTTCGCCCAAAGGAAGATCACGGTGAAGGACGGGAAAGGACCTCGACAAGGCCTCCAAGAAGGGGACCGACGCCCAGCAAAGACGCCGCCATTGTCGTGGCCTCCGCCGACGGCCAAGGGTTTCCCCCGGTCCCGCCCCCATCCCATCCACCCAGCCAAAGACTGGCCAGTGGAGTGCACGCAGCCGGAGAAAGCGTTGGACTTCATCACAGCAGGCACGCCGGGTGACGGGGCACCCCAGCCCACTGTAGTAGACGTCCACCGAGACCTCGCCGCCCGCACGGCCGAAGTCGCGGACCACCAGCACCCACGACCGTCGCCCGCCGAAGAGGCAACGCCGTCCACACCGCCCGAGGCCGCCGCCCCGGCATCCATCCACCGCACACATCCTGTCGAAACATGAAGAACGACCCACACCACCGCCACCAGGGAGCACCACACCGCGATCATCCAAGCCGGGCCGAGGCAAGGCCACGCCGGCCAGATCTGGCGGATCCGGCAAACTGCGGCCCACCAGCCGCCAGATCGAGCAAGGCGACCGGATCTGATGGGCAGAGCCGTCCCCGGCGATAGACGCAGGGCGACAACGCCGGCGGCAGCCGCCACAGCGGGCCGGCCTCGGCGGCCACCAGGGAAAGCGGGCGGCGGCGCCCGATGCGGGGTGGGGGGCGGGCTCTCCAGAGGTCGAGGCAGGTGCGCGAGGAAGCCCCCGCCGCCGCCTACCGCCGCGCGGGCAAGCCCGACGACGGCTGCCGGCGGCGGCGGGGAGGGAGGAGAAGGGGAGGCGGGGGACCGGCGGCGCCTAGGGTTTCGCCCCCGGGTCGCCCGAGAGCGGACGACGCGGGGGGGGGGGGGGGGGGGGGGACGATCTCAGCAGAGAAGACGATGGCGAAGGCGATGATTATGTAGGCCTCAGACAGTTCCTTCGTGGGAAGGTTCCCTTGGGCGAGGCAGAGCGCTAGGACATGACTTCTGTGCTCGGGGAATCCGTTGCCCACGAGGACGAAGGATGACACCGGCGGCGTACTCTGGGCGCACTTGTGGCTCCGAATGTGCTAGTACAGGAGCTGCTAGCCAATTTAATCCACCGGAGACACGCACGTACAACACATGGAAGGGCTAGCCTAAACAGTCAGCTCGATCAATTCGCCGGCTAGACGTGTACACAAGCAAACTCAGGTATGAATGTACAACAGAGGACGCCGCTTGGATGGCTACCGTGTGCGGCTGCGAGGGCCGAGGGGTGTGCGCCGGAGCCCTTCTGACGCGAGTGGAGGACGGAGTGTTCGCGCTAGACGAAAGCGTCGCGGGTAGGACGGGCTCCCAGGTGGTCGTGGGAGTAGCAGAGTTTTAGTTTTCGGTTTGCATTTTTTCTTACCCCTGGGCGATTTCAAAAATTTCGGCAAAATCTCAGGTGGAACTGCGAAATAAAAATTTGAATTTTGGAACAAAAATCAAAATTTGGCCATAATTTGACGGAAATTTGACCAAACTTTAAAATCAAGCAGAACCAATGGAGCACCACGCCGCAGCCTTCCAGAGCAAATGGAAAAGAAATGGTTTGTTAATTGCATCAACCATCGCGCTAAAATATCTCTCATAAAGAACATAATGACTAATTTACATCTAGATATTTGTCACATCTAAATTTTTAACCATTGGATCCATCCCCCTGTAAATCATGTAGAGCTGAATCGGATTGCGCGCGTCCCTCGTCCCACGTCGCTCTCGCTTGCTCGGGTGTTGCTTTATTTCCTTTTGTTGGTCCTGCCTTTCGTTGGATGGCCCGGCTGTTTTTTTTTGGTGTCTTTTGTAGGCTGTGCTGTAAGAATTCGAAGAGGCTAACTTGTTTTTAGTACGCCCATATAATGTACGATACTAAGGTTCCGTTCATGACACTTATTAAAATTCAGTTTTTCTTGTGAACACTTATATCAAATGATTTTTCAAATTCATGAACATTTAAAAATATTTCAATATTTTTCAAATCAGATTTTGTTCAATCTAAAATGTGTGTGTGTGTGTGTGTGTGTGTGTGTGTGTGTGTGTGTGTCGTGGCTCCAGTTGCATGTCGACTATCGACTTGCAACTAGGGGTGTGTATGTTTTGTCGTGGCTCCCAGTTGCATGTCGATCATCGAGTCGCAACTCGAGGGTGTGTATGTGTATTTGTCGAGGGTCCCCAGTTGCATCCTGACCATCGACTCGCAACTAGGGGTCTGCGTGTGTTTGTCGAGGGTCCCCAGTTGCTTGTCAACCATCGACTCGCAACTAGGTGTGTATGTGTGTGTGTGTGGCGTGGCTCCAGTTGCATGTCGACCATCGACTTGCAACTATGGGTGTGTATGTTTTGTCGTGGCCCCCAGTTGCATGTCGATCATCGAGTCGCAACTCGGGGGTGTGTATTTGTATTTTTCGAGGGTCCCCAGTTGCAACCCGACCATTGACTCGCAACTAGGGGTCTGTGTGTGTTTGCCGAGGGTCTCCAGTTGCATGTCACCTTGGGTGAGGAAAAGTTATTCTTCACCCCCTCTATTTTACCATCAATGCATCGTAATTTTATGTTTCGTAACTTTTGTCTTATTTCCGACGGAAAAAAAGGACCGTAAGAAAAATATATAATCACCGTAAAAATATTTTATGTTATGTAAAATTATAAACGTAAAAACATAGTCTAAAATACACATAAACTGCAAAATTTCTTGTCTTATGACCTATATTTTTATTTTCTTATGTCAAATTTTATGTAGTGAATCAATATGAATGTAACTATTTGAATTTAAAACGTAATTTAATTATGAAATGATCGTAAGGTTACCTCGGGTGAAGAATAACTTATTCTGCACCCTGGGTGATGAATAGTAACACTATATATATATATATATATATATATATATATATATATATATATATATATAATATTGTCTGTGTATCGAGGGTCCTCAGTTGCATGACGACCATCGAATCTCAACTACGGGTGAATGTGTTTTGTCGTGCCCCACAGTTGCATGTGATCATCGACTCACAACTAGTGTGTGTGTGTGTGTGTGTCAAGGGTCCCCAATTGCAAGCTGACCATCGACTCGCAATTAGGGATGTGGGTGTATGTGTTTGTCGAGGGTCCCTAGTTGCATGTCAGCCATCGACTCGCAACTATGTATGTGTGTGTTTCGAGGGTCCTCAATTGCATGTCAACCATCGACTCGCAACTAGGGATGTGTGTGTTTGTCGAGGGTCCCCAGTTGCATGTCGACCATCAACTCGCAACTACGGGTGTGTGTGTTTGTCAAGGGTCCCCAGTTGCATGACGACCATCGACTCCCAACTACGGTTGTATGTGTTTTGCCGTGCCCCACAGTTGCATGTCGATCATCCACTTGCAACTATGTGTGTGTGTGTGTCAAGGGTCCCCAATTGCAACCCGACCATCGACTCACAACTAGGGGTGTGTGTGTGTTTGTCGAGGGTCCCCAGTTGCATATCGATCATCACTCGCAACTATGTGTGTGTGTGTGTGTGTGTGTTTCGAGGGTCCCCAATTGCATGTCAAGGGTCCCCAGTTGCAAGCTGACCATCGACTCGCAACTAGGGATGTGTGTGTGTGTTTGTCGAGGGTCCCTAGTTGCATGTCAACCATCGACTCACAACTATGTGTGTGTGTGTTTCGAGGGTCCTCAATTGCATGTCAACCATCGACTCGCAACTAGGGGGGTGTGTGTTTGTCGAGGGTCCCCAGTTGCATGTCGACCATCCACTCGCAGCAATGGGTGTGTGTGTTTGTCAAGGGTCCCCATTTGCATGTCAATCATTGACTTGCAACTAGGAGGTGTATGGGTGTTTGTCGAGAGTCCCCAGTTGCATGTCAACCATCGACTCGCAACTAGGGATGTGTGTGTGTTTGCCGAGGATCCCCAGTTGCATATGTCGACCATCAACTCGCAACAACGGGTGTGTGTGTTTGTCAAGGGTCCCCATTTGCATGTCAACCATCGACTCACAATTAGTGGGTGTATGTGTATTTGTCGAGAGTCCCCAGTTGCATGTCAACCATCAACTCGCAACTAGGGTGTGTGTGTGTGTGTGTGTTTGTCGAGGGTCCCCAGTTTCATGTCAATCATCAACTAACAACCAGGGGTGTGTGTGTGTTTGTCGAGGGTCCTCAGTTGCATGCCGACCATCGACTCGCAACTCTCTCTCTGTGTGTGTGTGTTTGTTTGTCGAGGGTCCTAGTTGCATGCCGACCATTGACTCGCAACTAGGGGTGTGTGCGTGTGTGTGTTTGTCGAGAGTCCCTAGTTGCATGCCGACCATCGACTCACAACTAGGGGTGTGTGTTTGTCATGGCCCTAGTTGCAACCCGACTATCGACTCGCTACTAGGGTGTGTGTGTTTGTTAAAGGGTCCCTAGTTGCATGCCTACCATCGACTCGTAACTAGGATAGTGTGTGTGTTTGTCGAGGGTCCCTAGTTACATGTCAACCATCGACTCGCAACTAGGGAAGTGTGTGTTTTGTCGTGGCCTCCAGTTTGCAACCCGACCATCGACTCGCAACTACAGGTGTGTGTGTGTGTGTGTGTTTATCGAGGGTCCCCAGTTGCATGTTGACTATCAACTCGCAACTAAGAATGTGTGTGTGTTTATCGAGGGTCCCAGTTACATGTCGATCATCGACTCACAACTAAGAATGTGTGTGTTTGTGAAGAGTCTCCAATTACATGTCGATCATAGACTCACTTGGGGTGTGTGTCTGTTGTAATTTTGGAAGCACGTATGTGTGCTGACATTGCTAGTATACACTACCGCTTAGGAATGCCGCTGACGCCATAGTGGTACTAAGCTAAATTAAATCAGTGATAATGGAAGCTCTCTTAAGTTTGTTAGTGACTGGGCGGAGCAGATGATGCACGTGCGCGAGTTCTGTGGTGGTAGCATATTGCTCTTCTATGTACGTGGGCCGTTGGTCGATCAGACGGACAACCTCAAAACACAAAACAAACAAAGAAAGAAAACAAGTGTTGAGATAGAAATATATATGATGAAAAAGACTTAGATATGACATAGTTATGTCACATCTAGATGTCTCCTAAACACATCCCATAAAGAATACACGGAGTTACCTATTGCAGACTCTGTGCGCACTGCCCGCAGCACACACAATAGAGGAGCAAGGGAAAATACGACTTGTTTAGGTTTAGGGTGCGATTTTAATTTAGGGTTTCAAAGCCGCTGGGGCCGGAACAGCGTCAGCAATGATCCATCACGAGGAGCCCCATATCTGCCACACCACATAAGCATCGCTGCCACCACACGAGAGCTGTCACCATGGCTCGAGGGGAGGAAGGACCGCCGGAGACAAGGGGGGCCGCCAAGCAGAGGCGGAGGCACCCCAACAAGTTTCTGCGGGGACTAGTACTAGTTATTAGGTTTAATTACTCCGGTCACTAGCAAGGATATGGGCTAAGCTCTAAGTGTCAAAGCCCAACAACGGAACAACGGCCAGGCTGCACGTACCTACCCAATACACACCATCCATCGGCTGCACTAACTAATGCATTGTGGGCTTGTGGCGACTTCCTAGACTACACATATTCCACGCCGACGCTGCGCACGAACGCGCTAGGCGGCTAGGGTTAGCGCTGCACCGAGCACTTGAACATCATCGCCGCTGAGCGTCCGCGCCGTCGACGTTCCATGTTTAGCAAAGCTGTTGGGCTATCGCTCATCAATCCAGTACAATTCTATGGGACAATGATCAGCCGGGCGGCACCGCCACACCCAATTCCTCTAACTTGATCTGAGGTAGAGGTATTATTGTTTATAGATTCATAATATTTCAGCGTCATTTTTTATCACACAAACCAATCAATCAATTGTTAGTAGTTAGTGCATTTTGTTGGTTACCAGACCAGTTAACAGATTATGTATCTGTTCATACTAGAATTGCATAGATCATAAAGAGGAAGACACCACCGAGCAACCTACTGTTGAAGATGCAAATCCAATCATGAAGATACATGCCACAAAGCAACCTACTCGACATAACAGGTAAAACTTCCGCACATTCAATGGTTGATAGATTATTGCAATTGGTCATCTCTCTTCCGGTCTCAATTGCAAATATGGAGCCTTTTTTTTAGTAATCAAACTTATCAAGACGCGCCTTTAAAATAAAATGGGTGACGGTTTTGTTCGATATTACATGGTGGTATACATTGGGAAGGAAATAGTTGCAAGGTTCAATGTTTATGAGATTATTGATTTGTTCGATTGGCTGGGATGGGGTCGTAGATCATTCAAACCAGTGAGTAGAAATGTAGCTTTTTAATGTAAAAACATTCTGGTATGTGTTTGATATTGCTACAATATTTAAGACTTGAAATATTTTTGTGCCATGGTTCATGTGTGGACAATATTTCCATGTTGGTCCCCGACATAAATTTATACATCCCATTCCTGCTAGACCGTGCTATATGACCATCTATGCCCCTTATTCAACTGTTCATTGTTACTCCCCCCTTGTATTGTGCTATTCTCTCATAGCATCTAAACGTAATCCTACTACATGAGGAATAAGGTAGTTATATATGGGAGGCCAGCAAGTGTTCAATATTGTGTGTGGCCCAGGCATCATCATTGCTTCATTAACCACCAAATACTAACTGTTGTGATCATTTATTTCAACTGTAGGTGGTGTAGTTCTCGACGTTTGTAGCACTCATGGCATATATAAATATGAGCAACCTTCACCGAAATGCTGCTAGCAGACCATGGCAAAGAAGCCATTCTGAAACTCACACTATTATACAAAGACTGATTACAGTTTGATGAAGGATGTCTATGATCCCTTACGAGCCATGTGCATCTATATAAAAAGTTAGTTTCAATCTGGCAGCGCGGGTCGTGACGGTGGCGACGAGCTTCGTGTTCATGGTGTTCATTGCACTAACTTTCCTAGCCATGTTGTGACACATGAGCGCCAAGATATTTTCTTCTTCATGGCGTGGTTAGCCGCCATGACGGTTTTCGTCAACCTACTGCTACCGGAGGCGAGGGGGGTGCCCATCAAGCTGGTGGACAGGATGTGAGTTATTTACCCAAAACCATCATACTTGGGGTCAGGGTAACAACTTAGTACCACATCTGAGGTAGGGCACAAGGAACCACCAATTTGTGCAGCAATGCTACATCGACGGAGATTTACAGAGTTTTATAAGGTGAGATTGAGCTGGCAATTTGTGATTGGACTAAGGGGAGGGAGAGGCCCCATCCACCTGAAAATCAGGGGGGCATGTTTAGTTGGTTAGGAAGGAGCGTGTAAAGGCATGTAAGACCCCGTATGTCTAGCATTTTTGAAATTCTTCACGACGTCGGTCTCAGAGACCGATGTGGACTGCGACTTCGCGCAGGGTCCGTGCCTATGCACCAGTGGTGCAGCGGCACGGTTTGGCCGTGGTGTCACTGAAACATCCGAGCGTCATACTGTTCCTAACATGCAGATCGAAAATTATGCCATCCTCAAGTCATGTACCGCTGTACGTACCTGTCGATGTGGAGCAGACATCTTCTGTCTGAATTCTGAAAAGAACTGGTTGGCACCACAACGAAGCCACAAGAGATGTCTCCAATCCGGATTAAAGTTTGATGAAGCATATCTATGATCCCTTAGGAGCATGTGCATATATATTGCTGAAAAATTAGTTTCAATCTGGATTAGTTTTGTTTTTGTACATGTGGTTGAGCTACCTTAATCTCCAAGACAATATCAAGAGATATTCAGTACACATAAACATGTGACGTGTTTACCAAAAAAATTCAATAGTCCCTTTTGATCATAACTTACATAGGTAAAATTGTTCTAGATTAACTACTATAAATATTTATGTGCAATATGTTCCCAAATTAACTTATATACATGTTTTTATGATTTGTTACACTTCATATACTTTTGTTAAGAAGTATGATGCGAATAGGCCATTGAACGCTTTGAAAAGTCTGTGCCACATGAGGGCCAGGATATTCTTCTTCTTCCCGGCGTGGCTAGTGGCCATCACAACGTTCGTGTACCACCTTTTGCTGCAGACGAAGGGGGTGCTTGTGGAGCAGAGGTGTGGAAGGGGAACTGGTTCAGGAGGAGGGTCATCCTGAGTTGCGTCTCTGAGGCGGAAGAGGAAACATCGCACGAACCGCAATGCGTGTCTCTAGTATGCATCGACCTGATATGCTTAATTTTGGAAATTAATACGCAGATACAATCCTAGTTAAGTACAGACTCTAGAGTGTGGATTCAAAGTTATGTGACAAAGACAACAAAAATACAAATCGTCATTATAATGTAGCATGCAGTGTCAGAGCCAAGGCGCAGCCCATGTTACTTGCAATATTGAAGTGCGCTGGCTACATGTGGGAGTTCACAAATGGTACATGGAGGAATTCAGGCGTGTTGCAGATTACTGAACGCGAATACAGAGTAACTTAGATATATAGCTAACGGTTAAGAAACGTTTAACATATGGTAAACCTCATTACATTAGCTCCACTTCCTTCTACATGCATCTCTAACATGTCCCGGGTGTAATGTTGAAGTCTTGAGCAAATCAAGTTAGTTAGCAATGGTTGTTTCAGACTTGAGATTGTTGGTACTAAGAATTAGTAGTGTGAAGCACTGAAGCTTGATTAAGTTAATGGAAGGCTATGGACGCTGGTTAAGATCAGCAACATCATGAATAATTGAGACGAGACACAAATCAGCTGGAGTACTTTCTGGCCATTGTGGTAAAAACGAACGAACAGTAGACATGTGCCGTTTGACCTGACACCTTCCCTGCCATATGATCACCTGACTCGGAACAAGCAGCAACTGCAATGAGAATAAGTAGGATGATGTCTACAAGGAGACCTTGCCGACTTGGCTTAACTAATGAGACCGAGAGAACAAGCCCAAAAATGGATTTAAGCCAGTCAAGCAAGCCAAATATGGACATTGTTGTGGCACACGACGTGCAGCCTGCGTCTCCAAAGCCTACAATCAGCCCTGCATAGTTTCCGAAGATTTTGCCGTTTTGGGTCTTCGAAAGCCAATAGAAGTAGGGAAGAGTGAAGGTCCGAGCTAGCGAAGCAGGGATCACATGCAGCGCGGCCACAATATGAAGCTGGCCGACCCTGGCCGCATAGCTTCCAAGTTCTCACTAAGTTCCCCATGCCTCTCAAGCTCACCACAAGAGATGATTTTGTCCCCGTTATGGATCAAGGTTAGAAATGTGAGGACGAGCTCTCGTATCTCTTCATCGCTTCTTCTTTCAAGTCCCCTCATACTTTGCACTATGCTGCCTTCTAGTATAGTTTGGTTTGCTACGGTATGGCTGTACTACGTACAATGTTACACTGAATAAATGCAATTATATACTGAAGCTCGTATACATATATTAGCGATTGCTATCGATTTCCTTGTTTTATAAGGGTCATACATTTAGAGCATGTGATTGATCATTTCTCTTCTCTTGTAAAGTTCCTATCGAAATGTCCATGTCTTTTTCTAAAATAGTTTGCACGTCTCTTTAACACTTGAAAGGATTCTCAACACTTGATCATTATACTTTTAGAAGCTAGAAATCACTCCACTCTGACAGACATAGCTATAACTCATTCAGTAAATTTTTATCTAAGTTTTGTCCACCTCCAAAAATCATGCAATCACGTTATCAGATTACATGTTTCAAGCAAGAGGAACTCGAGCCACTAGCGCTTGCATGGGATAGAATGAAAGAAACTATAAGAAACTGCCCCAATCATGGAATGGAGGAGTGGTTAATCCTTCATATGGTTTATAATGGCTTGAATCACATGTCAAAAACTATGCTTGATACAGCTGCAGGAGGAACAATCATGGGAAAACCCATAGAAGATGTCAAGAAGATACTAGATGATATGCAAGAGAACCATGCCCAATGGCAAATTGAGAGAACCACCACCAATAAGCAGATTGTCATAGAAGAAAATAGCTCAGAGTTAACAACCAATCTAGAAGAACTTATCTTTTTGATGAAAGGTAAAGAAGAGGTAAATGTCAATGCCATCACTGATTAAGATACTAGTGATGTGTATTTCATTGCTCGTAATAGCTATAATCCCAATTGGAAAAATAGTAGTTATGCTCCTAAACTTCATTATCGTAATAATAAAGGAGCATCAAACAATTATAATGGAGCTAATGGTAGCAATAGAAATACTCTTGAGGAACTCTAAAAGTTTTATTGCTAGCCAGACTGAGCAGAATGAGAACTTCAAGAATATCTTGAAGAATCGTGATAACTTACTCGGTCAATTGACCGGAAATATTGTTGGACTAACAAATGATGTGGAGATACTTGAAGCCAGATGCAAGAACATGGAGACACAAGTTTGCAAAGATAGCAGAAAGCCAAACCTTGATTTTGGCCAAGTTTGCAGGTAAACCGGAGCCCAACCAGATTGAAGAAGTTAAACTAGTAAGAAACAACAAAGAGAAAGATGATGTACTTGACACAAGTCATGTGCCAGAGTACAATTATACAGTTGCAAGACTATGTCAAATATAAAATACAAGACATGCATGCATGGCGTGTTGGTTAGCTAGCGGCGAGCTTGGTGTCTTCGGGTGTGGTTGGCGTGGCGGCGGCTTCGCGATGGAGCTTTTCTTCCTCCCGTAATGTGGTCCTCGCGGTAGCTCTTACTCCTGAGCTGTTGTGTGGCCGGGTGGATTTGTTCATGGTTAGGTAAAGCACCAACCAATACATTGTTGGAAGGCAACTGCCTAACAGGCATGATGTAGATTTTCGGGGATGAGAAAAATGAGAGATAGAGGAGGGCGCTCTAATGCTCTGCTGCCATTGATTGCCAATGCTGATCTCTATGGGGGAGGGAAAATATGGTCTCTTAAACGAGGCTTTCAGGGTTGTGCATGCGTTTCTTTTTCATTTTTTGTAAGAAAACAAAAGACTTAGGGTGTTGAATGCAAGATGTTAGGGTCTTGGTTTCAAGATTTTGACATTTGTGGGGATGGAAACAGAAAAACATCCTACTTTTTTTTAATGGTTGTACTCGCGGGCCTGCTCCGCCCGCTTCGCCCAGTACTCCTGGACGGCGGTGACGTCGTAGACCGGCAGCGGTATCTTCTTTACCAGCAAAACAAGAGGAATTTCTTCTTACTATGGGTTCTTATAAGTAGTTCTAGAGTAATATAATAATGAAAAATGGGTTACAAAAACGCTTGGACTAAGCTAAGTTCATGTTTTCGATCAGAACGCTGGTGAGGATGAAGGAGAGCGTGCAGCGATCCTCGCGCTCATCGTCGGCGCAAGCCTAGATCGCAGCCCAGAGCCCGCCCGCCTGCAGCTTGACCTGCATGAACAAGAACTACTCCATAATTGGTGTGGTTGAGCATCATGGACGCTGATGACTCGGTCTCGCGCACCAGCCGCTGCACCATGTGGATTTCTCCACTGCCGGAAGCGGTGAGTCGTGCAACCGGTGCCGTAGTGGCCTGGCCTCCTTTCTTCTTCTCCTTCTCCGTCTCCGAGTCCAACACGACCGTAGTGGTTGAGACACCACTTGATCAACCAGGCGTGCGATCGAATACCCATGACTCTGATGCCAATTGTTATTGCCAGAATCGCCGAGATGATTACAGAGTGACAGAGAGAGAGAGAGAGAGAGAGAGAGAGAGAAGGACGAACGAGAGAGAGACAATGCTTTGCGTCGCCTAACTTGGCGACCATTTCTTTTATTCTTTCCTCTGTATAAACTAACTGCTAACAAACTCCGGTCTAACTGCCCCACGATCCACCTAATGCCGCGCCATCCATGACTGCTTCGTGTGTGCCTTGCTAGCCGGAGAGTAAACGAAAAATGCAAAGGAAAAAGTACGTACATGCAGCACTAGACTAACCTATCTAGGAGTACGTGCATGTGCATGGGAACGTCACATCGCCATGCACTATATTATTCAAAGCATAAAAACCGTTGAGCTTATTTCCTACAGCGACAGGATGATCGGATGGGCCTTCCACTCTGTGGAGCAGACGAGCAGTTAACACCAGACCGATCTTATTTTTTGTAAGCTAGCTCCCGATCGATTGAGGGATAGCTTGAGGAGTCAACAGGCACCTGCCCAGAATCCGAGTCTACCACCCCTAACGTCGTACAACATCTCCAACGTTCTCATTTGGACGTTGCCGATGGTCCAGCTGTAACCATCCGGCCTGGACTCGGCGAAGGCCAGACAGCCGTCCAACAGAACCCCGATGGCAAGATAGAAGCGTGCATTCATATCAACCTCCCACGTTGGCTAGATGACTTCAACACAAAACAGATTACATTCATAGGTGAACTAGCTGAAACACTAGATGCAACTGAAGAAAACATTGCTCAAGCAGCCTTAGAACACATTCGCACCCACTGTAACATTGATATCAATGACCACAACTACCATGCATTTGAAGAGGCAAAAACAAGCATGCTTCCAACACAAGAGAAGGCACAAACCAAGAAATGACTGTTTAACATTGCACGCCTGCAACCACTCTGGAAAACGAATTTGCAAGGCAAACAAAAATCCTAATAGCAAAGATATGCAACAACTTTTTTGATGTGATAATGGTTTGCATTGCATGTACCCTCAACGCCCACATAGTGAAGATCCCATCATTAGGTACACATGTGCAAAGCCAACTGTAGGACGGACAAAACAATTTGCAAAAGCTCTTTATCACTTGATCACATGCAACTAATTCTGCAGGGGGCTACACCAGGATGATCTGATGTAAGAGGAGCCGCCTATGTCTCTTTGATCTTACTGCAGTAGTATCAACATTAGTGTTCGTTATGTAGAACGCACTATACACGGCTGCAATAAATAGGTCTTATCAAAAATG
This sequence comes from Triticum aestivum, assembly GCF_018294505.1. Classification (NCBI taxonomy): domain Eukaryota; kingdom Viridiplantae; phylum Streptophyta; class Magnoliopsida; order Poales; family Poaceae; genus Triticum; species Triticum aestivum. The sequence continues at coordinate 52,559,833 of NC_057812.1, read as the reverse complement.
TATCAGCGTGCATTTCCCTATGTAGCAGAATGCAGCATGCATGATGTGAATAAATGTTCTTCTCTTCGTCTTATCATTCTACGGCAATGTTTTTATGTATGTATAGCCTACTTTTGCATGGCTTCTGGCTGAGAAAATGTTTTCCAATTGTTCTGTCATGGATGCAAGTTAGTCACCAGTCAGACAAAAAAGAAACTGCAACAGAAAATAGATGGGTATACCTATTGGTATTTTCCCCTATATATATAGAAGTCGGTACTTCCAACTTTATATACAAACAATATCTTGATGTATAGCTAATATAATGTCTATGGTCATAAATTACTGATTCAAGCATAGGTTCATGCACATTTTTTGCCCCATATATGAACTCTATCATGTTAACTACTGATGTGACTTCTCGCAAAAAAAAACTACTGATGTGACACTTCGTCAGCTAAACGGGCTGATTTACCCCTTATCTAGGCTCGACCGTTAAGTTTCCGATAAGGTATATCCCCAACATTGGTTTTATCAGAGATGTATCAATGAGTATTTCCTTGTTTAGCAGCACGCATGATGCATGATGGCAATAAGTATGCCTCTTTCTAGCTTATCTTCTTCCTCCACATTATGCACAGAGTTTTCTTATCTTAAACCAATAACACTTGTTGTGAATAGTAAACACACTTCATATGGACACACCATATCAACCGGCGCGGTGTGCCGCGCAAGCCGCGCGGCTTTGCTTGTTAGTTTTAGGAAGAAACTCAATTGGACGTCTTATTCTACTTTTAGAGTTTGCTTTACCTTCCTGCCAAGACAATGGAGATGACAACAAAAACAAGCTTTTGCATGTCTCGGTGACACATATTTTGAAAACACGTATAATTTCAGGTTCCAATAATAATTTTATTTGTTGAAACTTTCAATGGAAAGGTAAAGACTCCCCACCTCAAAATGTTTCAAAATGAGAGTTTTACAGGATTAGGACAAGCGAGAGGAAAAGAAAGCATGCCACAGACCAGCATGTTCCCTAACTGATAGACACTTTAACCAATAAGACCATAGAGTTGATCGTTGATGATATTTCTATTTGTGTCTGCCGCGTTAGAACTTCACAAGCAATGGAGTTCTATGGATATGCAAAATTTTAGGTTCAACCACAAAAATATTTAGGAGGTATAAAATCTACAAATCTCTTCAATGAATATGATTTGCATAAATGCATGTTCCTAGAACATCACACACAGCGATAAAAAATATTAAGTGACAAATAAAACATTACTTACATGGCTACATGAGGCACTTGTCATTCAATCGATTGGCCATGTTGGTCAGCGTCTCCGAGGAGGAAGCGGAAGGCTCAGGGCATAGTACTGTCGTTGGACCCCTTAGGACACAAGCTCTTCCTAGAGGTGCACTAGGAGATGAAGGGTGACTCTATTTGGGTCAATAGCAACTACTACAAGTTTGACAGTCATATGTTCACAGCCTCCACCTCCTCGTTCTATTTTGGCCACCTTCTAGTGGAAACCGGTGAGACTAAAGTGAGACTAATGTTTCAAATAAATCACGAAGATTACAGTAGTGTTGAAGCGGTGAAGTTCTATAAAGTCATAAAATTGAAGGGTTGGACTTAAAACCGTTTTGGAGGTATAAAATTTGCATACCTATGAAATGTATATGATTTGGAACCTGAAATTTTGCATGTTTCTAGAAAATGACAAATAGTGGAGGTCCATGAGCACACAAAATTTCAGGTCAAGACAGAAAATCATTTCGGAGGTATAAAATCTTACTTGCCACTAAAGTGAATATTTAATTGCCACTAAAGTGAATATTTGAGTGATTGTACACAAGCATTGAAAACGTCGCCACATGCAGTTCTGCTTGTGCAATCGATAGGCCACTGTGGTCACGTCTAGGGGAATCAGCTAGAGCAGAGCTGTGGGGGAGGTCTAAGCAGAAGGCTCACATCCTACAGGGTGTTGTTGATGTAGCAGTTCCCGCTCAAGTAGTAAGTGATCACTGTCTTCCCGATACTCTCAATCTTACGACTCAGGGAAACCTTTTTGGTTCCAGTCAAAATCAATGTTCAAAACATGGTGATGAACTTCTATTTGTCTTGTTTCCTTGCTTCTTCATTTGCATTAGCCTCAGCGCATGTTTGCGCAAAGCCTGATGTTATACTGTTGTCTGGTTGGGCATAGTGTATAAATGGTCCAAAATTTAAATGTTGCTGAAGTTTGAAGGTAGTTTAGAAAATAAAGACTCATATTGATTATCTTGTTTTGTTGTGGCAGGGCCCAGCCCCGCGCCAGCTAGCCCAGCCTCGCGGTAACAGGCTAAGCAGCCTTGATTTGGTCTATGCAAAACAGTCTAGCTGGCAGGTACATTAGGAAGCCTACAATCCATCCCGAGAATCCCGTCTACTACTCCCGGGGCAATTGTCAAATTTGTTTTCTTTCCATCATGAGTTCCCATATCTGGTTCTTTTCTACGATCCCTAATTCCCCTAGTATACTCGTCTGAGCCCCGATCGCTAGTTCCGGCCTCACAGGCGCTCGACGGTTTTCGCCAAGGTCTTGAGGACCTGACCGCCGACCGCCGTAGTTCACCGACAAACTCCGATCCCCTGTCCCTAGGCGCTGAGGCACACGCACATCGTTGAGGGTGTTCGGCACACGACAGTCCACATCGCACCATTGCCGTGCCGAGCGTCCAATGAGTGGTCGCCGACGCCGATCTGAACTATATCAGGTATATCACATAACTATTCCCTAGAAGTATACTATAAACTAAGTAGTAATTTACAAGACTGTGCAACCTTTTGATGCCAAAAAAAAAATCCTAACCCTTCTGTTATCATGTCGTCTACAAAGTATGCTTCCGGTACAATTTTTTTTAAAGGGAATGGAACAGCGTGTGGATCATTGGTGCTTCGAAGAACCATAATAATGAGTTCAGTATTGTGGATACTTGCGAAGGAAAAGAAACCAACTATGTAATTGAAATTCTGAATCTTAACAAGATAAAAATACTGACATCAACATTGGCAATAACAATGTATGCATCTTTTTTTTGTTTGCGCGGGAGGAATGCATACATCAGTGATAAGAATCTTTACCGGTAACATCGTAGACATAGATTTTGCCTATAATTGTTATGTGACGTTTATACTAGGGGCCCCGAGGTTTGGGTTCGCCCCGGGCCCCTGAAATCACAGGACCGGCCCTGTGTTGTGGCCACAAGCAGAGAGCACGTGGTTGATCACTTCTCTTCTCACCTAAAATTCCACGTTATTTTTATTTTCATAAAAATCATTTTGCTGCGGGCAGATGGTTCATGTTCCTTCTTCATGGTCTGACATGTCCATGGTGTTAAATTAAAATCCTGTGTAAATCAAGTTAAGAACAGCTGCTTCCGATCTCAGAGTGTTAGTTTGTGCTAGAAGGGAGAGAGGAGGATTGGTGGAATAGTTTGTTGTATTGTTTGAGCCTCATGGGCATATATATAGGAGTACATGATCTACTTGGAGTACAAGGCAAGCCAGAATATTTCCTAGTCTAACCTATGTTTCCTAATACAATCACGTTACTCAATATCCCCCCACAGTCACAATGGTAGCGACGCAGACGGTGAGACTGGAGAAGAATCCGAAGGCAAGCTGACGGACACCCCCCCGCAGTCGTAACAGTCAACGCATCGCGGAGTCGTGGCTGGAGTGGAAACCAATGAGATTTCTCAAGCAGGCGGTAGCCCTTTGTGCCGTTTGTCGATGTATCCGAGAGCGTGGGTGGTGGAGCCGTGGTCGAGGTAGCCGTGCGAAGAATGCCGTGGTCGATGTCGAGTCGGGGTAGCCGGTGTCGAGGAAGTCGCCGTGGAGCCGTGGGCGCAAGGAGGCGCCGAGTTAGTCATGGGCGCAGTGGTGTCGAAGTAGTGGTGCGCCAGGAAGTAGATGATGTTGAGGACGCGTCGCGCCGGGGTTGCCAACCCCGGGGACACATCGTAGACGAAGGCAGGCGTCGGTGTTGCCAGCACCGGGCATGCGTAGACGGACGAAGACGAAGTTGGTGAAGCACCGCACTAGGCTTGCCAGGCCCGGGGACACGTCATGGACGAAGGCACGCATCGGTGTTGCCAGCATCGGGCATGCGTAGACAAGGACCTGCACGAGCTGTACGCCATGTCGGAGAAGTCGTAGAGGCCAGCAGAGAAGGACTCGACGATGGTTGCGGCGCCAATCAGCGCGGGGCCGATGTCGCCCGCGGTTGTCGGAGTAGATGAAGTGGTCGGTGTAGATGACGGCGACGCTGGCGACGGGCTGGTGCTGGACGAAGACGAAGGGGGTGGACGGGCGGCTGCGGCGGCTACAGGGGTAGCGGCGGCGGCTACAAAAGAAGAGCGGCAGTGGCGGCCTGACGGCGACGGCGGCGGCTAGGTTAGGAGCGCGGCGGCGGTGCTCGAAGTAGGCGAAGAACCCGACAACGTGACGAAGACCGACGCGGACGGTGGCGTACCCGCGCCAAAGAAGGTGGTGCAGCGCATGCCACAGGAAGTTGACGCGCGGGGACGGCGGTGGACCGCGGGCCACGGCGCTACGGCCCGAAGGCGCGACGCAGTGGCGGCGGGCAGTTCGGGGTGACGACGGAAGACCTCGGGACGGTCGCTGGGATCGCGGGCCGCGGTGCTACAGCCCGAAGGGGTGGCACAGCGGTGGAGCGCTGGGTGGTGCAACCGCGTGGACGGCCTCGAGACGGCGGCGTGGACCGCGTGCCACGCTCGCTACGGCCCGATGGGGCGACGCAGCGGCGGCGCGAGGATCGGTGCAGCCACGGAGAAGGCCTGGAGCGGACGGCCTCGGGGCGACGGTAGACCGCGGGCCGCGGCACTACGGCCCGAAGGGGCGACGCAGCGGTGACGCGGGTCAGTGCAGCCGGGAGAAGAACCACGGGGTGGCGGCGCTGCGGCCCGACGGGGCGATGCAGCGGCAGCCCGTTGCTCGATCGGCAGAGGGGCGCGCTGAACTCGGAGATGATCTTCACGGGACCTGCGGAGGCGCGTGTAACTGACGGGCCAGGTCGGTCGCGCGGCGTAGATGAGGCGGATCGCGGCGGCGAGCGGGTGATCAAGCCGATCGCGCGCGAGGTCGGGGACGCCGCTCGGTGGAGGCGTGGTGGCGACGGAGTCCGAGATGAAGCCGGCGGCAGCGGGCGGCAGGGCGGCTATGATTTGCCGCCGCATGGCGCGAGGCCGCCGGGTCGGGGTGATGCAGGAGTCCCGGTCGGAGCAGGGCGGTGACGGCCGGCGTAGATCGACGGGCGGGCCGGCGCGAGGACGACGGCCTTGAGGGCTGCCTGTCACGCGAGGCCGCCGGGTCGGTGAAGTAGCCGGCCGGTTGCGCCGATGTCGGAGTAGAGGCGTGAGGTGTCGACGGCGGCGGTGGGCGATGCAAACCGATCAAGAAAAGATCGGAAAACCAAAAAGTAGACGCCGATCAAAACGACCGGCGAGAGAGAAAACCCCGGATCAAAGGATCGGGAAAAAGACTCTCTAGGGCAGCCGGCCAACACAGCCGGCGGACGAACCCTAGGTACGGGTGGCGCGGCCCCCGGCGGCGGTCATGGAGGCCGACCGCCCCAGGGGCGGCGCGCAAGTGCGGAAGCGGCGGCGGCTAGGGTTTAGGATCGACTTGCGATAGATACCATGCTAGAAGGGAGAGAGGAGGATTGGTGGAATAGTTTGTTGTATTGTTTGAGCCTCATGGGGATATATATAGGAGTACATGATCTACTTGGAGTACAAGGCAAGCCAGAATATTTCCTAGTCTAACCTATGTTTCCTAATACAATCACGTTACTCAACAGTTTGTACTAGTATTGTGCATCTTGATTAAGAGAACGAATGAGCATGCACCGAACAGGATCATGAATCATCATCAATCCCTCGTGGATCTCGATCTTGCACCCCCTTCATCTAGTTGACCAATAGAGATAATGTTGTCGCGGAGGCTTGGGATGAAGTAAACTTCTGACATTGCTCATTGGTTGCTGCTCTATTCTCTGAAGATGACCTATCCCCTTCCTCGGATCATGACGTGTGGCCCGTCTCTAAACATGATAGTGCCCTGCACTGATTCATCAAGTGTACTAAACATGCGACGCTCGCCCCTCGTGGTGCCCCATCCCCTTCGCGGACAAGATGTGCTTGGCCCTGCTTGGACTGCTCTTCCCAGTCCTTAATCCTGGTGCGGCAATCCTTTTTCCAATGCCCTGGTTAACCATAATAGTGGCATTTCCCTTTATCTTCTCGCTAGAGCTGCCCACACCACCATTCCCCGTTGTGTTGCTGTTTCCGCCACTCGAAGAGGATCCACAGGTGTGTTGCTGTTGACTGTCAGCCCACTCCTCCGTGAGAAGAAGACGCCTGGTGGAGTGGCTCAACTAGTCAAGGTCATAATGGTCCTCGCACGCCGAGAGATGCCCAGCGAGCTCCTCTATCATCCTGGTCTTCAGATCCAGGAGCGACTCGATCACCACGACCATCTAATGATACTTGCACGACACAGCTCGAAGGAACTGTTGCACAACCATGTGGTCATTCACGGGGTTCATCGTTCAGCTCCAGGTCGGTGACGATCCTGCCAGGCGCGGCACGAAGTCCCCAATGGACTCGTCGTCTTTGAACCGGAGTTCCTCAAACTCGCAGCGGCGCACCTACGCCTTTGCTTCATGGACGTCCTCGTTGCCCAATCACAGGGACTTGATCGTTTCCCAGGCGATCTTGGTTGTGTCCTTGGCCGCCGACATGCGCAACAACTTCGGCGGCATGCTGATGAGGATGACATAGAGTGCACGGTGATCCTCACGCTCATTATGAACAAGTACCCGCCCGCCTGCACCTTGACCTGCATGAACAAGAACCGCTCTATGTAGTTGGTGCGGGTGAGCATCATGGACGCCGATGAATCTGTCTCACACACCACCGGCTCCACCACGCGGATTTCCCCACTGCCGCCAGCAGTAAGTCGTGCAACCGGTGCCGTAGTGGTTTTACCTCATTTCTTCTTCTCCTTCCCCGTCTCCGAGTCCAACATGACTGTAGTGGGTCAGACACCACTCGATCAACCAGGCGTACGATCGGACACCCATGACTCTGATGCCAATTGTTGTTCCCGGAATCGCTGAGATGATTAGAGAGAGAAAGAGGGAGAGAGGGAGGGAGGGAGAGAGAGAGAGAGAGAGAGAGAGAGAGAAAGAATGTTTTGTGTCGCCTAACTTCGCAACCTTTTCTGTTATTCTTTCCCCTGTATATGTTGATTACAAAGGGTCTCAACTAACTGCTAACAAACTCCGGTCTAACTGCCTCACGATTCATGTAATGTCGCGCCATCCCATGACAGCTTCCTGTGTGCCTTGCTAGACGGAGAGTAAAAGAAAAATGCAAATGAAAAAGTACGTGCATAAAGCACTATTCTCTCCGTTTCAAATTACTCGTCGCAGAAATGGATGTATCTAGAACTAAAATACATCTAAATACATTCATATCTGTGACAAGTAATTCGGAACGGAGGGAGTACGAAGGGTATCGTCACATTGCCATGCACTACATTATTCAAAGCATAAAGAGCGCACGAGCTTATTTCCTACAGCGACGGGACGATCGGATGGGCCATCCACTGTGTGGAGCTGTCGAGCAGTTAACACCAAACCGATATTATTTTTTTGTAAGCTAGCTCCCGATCCATTAAGGCATAGCTTAAGGAGTCAACAGGCACCTGCCCGGAATCCGAGTCTACCACCCCTAACGTCGTACAACATCTCCGACGTTCTCATTTGGACGTTGCCGATGGTCCCGCCGTAACCATCTGGCCCGGACTCGGCAAAGGCCAGACAGCCGTCCAACAGAACCCCGTTGGGGACATCGAGGTCGATCGTGACGCCGCCGCTGAACGTGAGAGCGACCTTGGGCACGGTGACGTTGCTGTATCCGGTGAAGTTGTAGCATGTCTCGTCCGGGTCGCTTGGGACGAGCGGATAAGCCGCCATGGCCGCCCGGAACGCGGACTGCAGTTTCGCGTGGGGTGTCGTTGGTAGCTGCGTGATGATATTGCCGCAGTCTACGATCATGCCCCCCTCCAACGCCTTCCGTGGGATGTGGAGCTGCTTCCCGCCGACGCTGATACCGGTGAGCTCGACCACGTAGAACGTGGCGTAATCCATTAAGGGGGTCATGGACGTGAATGAGAAGGCCGAGGTGTTGCTGGGCGCGCCAAGGGCGAGGAACCCGGTGCCGCTGCTCACCGGCGGGAGGCAGTAGGAGAAAGAGCCGCCGTATACTGCGGAGGTCTGAACCGGGAGCGACTCGGGCGCGCGGCCGAGTCCGAGCAGGCCGTCGAACTTGTCATTCGGGCCACCCTGCTTGTATCCGCAGCCGAAATGGAAGTCCTTGATGACGATGCCGGGCGCCAGCGTGAGCGCCTCGTTGCTGTACACGCCACTGGTCTTTGACCCTCCTCCGTACTCGACTCGATACCCGCACTGGGACTGGGTGCCATTGCCGTTCATGCTGCAACCATTGTTCAACTTGTCGTCGGACTGGAGGATCTTGCAGACGTCGGAGCCGCAGGAGATGGGAGCGTAGGTGGAGGACTTGCGCGGGTCGAACAAGGGGTCCTTCTGAGGGTAGCAGTCGCTGGAGTTGCATGGCGCGCACTGCACCCACGACAGGTAACTACCGGTGTCCAGGAGGACGACCTGCTCCACGGCCGGCGTGCCCAGGCCCAAGGTGACCACGTACTCCTGCGAGTCGACGGAGGTCCCCAGGTACGCCGGGATGCTCACCTTGCCCTCGTCCTGCTCCTGCACCGTGGTGCCCCTCGGCGCTTTGCTCATGATGTAGTCTGCGCGGACGCGGCTTCTGTGAAGCGCCTCCGTGAAAGATGGCTTGTCGGTGGACTGCGACTTCGCGCAGGGTCCGTGCCGGTGCACCAGCGGCGCAGCGGCGCGGTTTGGCCACGACGTCACTGAAACATCCAAGTGTCATACTGCTGAATTATACTATCCTCAATTCATGTACATATGTACGTACCTGTCGATGTGGAGCAGACATCTTCTGTCTGAAATGATCTGGTAGACACCACAACGAAGCTTTGCTTACCGTCGCCTGCAGCACAAATGGAAAGGTAGCTGCCAAATATGACCAGGAGGATGCACAAGAACACGGGAGAAGCCATTTGAAGTTAGTTTACACCAGGGCTCAGTCTAGGACGCCCTAATTTATACACTAACTACACAGCGCAGGAATCTATGCGGGACTGAACAATCACGGGAAATGAAAATGGGAAGATTATACCAAGGATGGGGTGGTGCCGTGCATATGTTTAAGGTACACTGGTCTTATTAGCAGTGAGTAGACAAAACAAGGATAGTTTCTGTCCTCGAGTTAACCCGCACTCCTTTGTCATGTACGTTCACTGCCCGCTTCTTACCTTGTAACGGGCGTGCAATATATTCTTAGAGTAAAATCATGTCCCAGTCTCTTGACGTACCAAATTAATGAATACCATGAAAGAGAAGTGTTGATTTAAAACCTTGATGTCTAATCTCGGTCCGACTATCCAATTTCTAAACCCTTAGGGTTTCTTTTTTTAAAATCATGAATACCATGAAAGAAAAGTAGTAATACGGAGTTATACCAGTGTACTACTAGTAGGGAGGGCATTGGAGTTAGTAGGAACTAGTCATCGACCCGTGCACCAGCACGGGCTAGTTCTATGTTGTAGCGATTACATACTAAAGTATAGATTACATACTAAATTTATCTCCTATGTTTATTAAACACACGAAAATATACAATTTCAAGTTGTTGGACATTATGATTATAGATGTAAAATATTACCACCAAAATATTTGATGGTTTACATTGATTTTCACAGGTAGAATATCAACGAATATTATCTACTAGTACCCCAGCGAGTTGATGGTAGCGGTTGGAGCATTTGAAACCAAAAGAGACTTCAAACATAATGGATGGTGCTCGTGCCATTCATGCTGCTTTAGTGCTACTAAACATATGTATTGAAAAGAAATGTTAGATGCAAGTGTGAATAAATTTTTTGCAGCCATCTTCTCTATTTTGGTCTTCTTATGTACTGCAAACTAAGGTGCAAATCATGTGTACTATTACTTCTTATCATCATAATGATAAAAGAATGTTAATTTATATAACTATAAGAATCCACAACTCTTACTGTATCTAACTTAAGTTAGTTGGAAATTTGCAGACATACTCTAGTGCCAACATAATTCTTTGACATAAGATAACTAGCACTGCAGAGTGATACCAATAATAAACTGCTGTCCCAGCTTCATCTATATATTTACTATGGGAGGTGACCCCATATTGGAGGCAGTGATAATGTTTTGAGATTGTTTTCGTATGGAGACATCAGATATTTTTTTGTCTCCGGTTAACTAATGTGAATCAGTACATCTTCAACAACAACAAAATTCATAAAGGTCACATTATGGTGTCCGTATCTGTGGTAGAAGGTCAAACGTGTGTTGGGCTAGAAAAGTCTACACCAAGAGTGACAAACTGTGAAAATGTATGTAATATCGAACAGCAGAAACGATCTATAAGCCCTGGGTCCAATTTTCAGATTAAAAAAATACAACATTTTCCTGCAGCCGATTAGGCAAATCAAAGTCTTTCACTTGTTGCATTTCTCAAACTTTCATGCCATTCAGTCTGTATTCTCAATGTTGGGCTTCTAGGGTAAATTTTATCCACAGGTACAGTCATGTGCATGTTTCGCAAGCCAATATAACAACGGCTTAAGCATTGAAGACATGCAATTCGTATAACTGTAGTTGTTCATCTAGCTAACTGAATCGAATAACCATAAGAAGGTATTGAAAAGGAAAAATACTCACCATATATTACCGTATATATTTTCAGGTTAGGCTCATAAACAACAGAAATAGCTTTGAAAAGGATAGAAACTGCAGAGGAAAATGGGTAAAGAATTAAGAGAATTTGAAGATAGAAACTGCAGAGGAAAAAAGGTAACTAATTCTGAGAATTTGAAGAGAAGCATGCTCCATCCATTTGCAACCTCGCGATCATATGCACATCTCTTGAAGTCAGCGACAATTCACCATGGCTGGCACTTGTTCACTTTTGGCCCAGCCACCTGTTGGGGAACGTAGTATTTTAAAAAATTTGCCTACGAACACGCAAGATCTATCTAGGAGAAGCATAGCAACAAGTGGTGAGAGTGTGTCCACGTACCCTCGTAGACCGAAAGCGGAAGCGTTTAGTAACGCGGTTGATGTAGTCGAATACCTCCACGATTTGCACACGTTCAGCTTGGTGACGTCCCTCGAACTCTTGATCCAGTTGAGGCCGAGGGAGAGTTTCGTCAGCATGACGGCGTGGTGATGGTGATGATGAAGTTACCTGCGCAGGGCTTCGCCTAAGCACTACGACGATATGACTGAGGTGTGTTTCTGTGAAGGGGAGCACCGGACACGGCTAAAGGATCAACTTGTGTATTCTAGGGTACTCCCTCCCCACGTATATAAAGGAGGGAGGGAGGGAGGAGGCCGGCCAAGGGTGGCGCGCCCAAGGGGGGGGTGTCCTACTCCAAGTAGGATTCGCCCCCCTTTCCTATTCCTACAAGGAGAAGGGAGAAATATTAGGAGGAGAGAAAGGAAAGGGGGGCCGCCCCCAACCCCTAGTCCAATTCGGTTTGGGCTTGGGGGGCGCGCGCCTCCACCTGGTTGTTGCCTTCTCTCTTCCACCGGGGCCATGAAGGCCCATTAACCCCTCCGGGGGGTTCCGGTAACCCCCCGGTACTTTGGAAAATAGTATCAGGTATTTTGAATCGCGATTTTGAATCGGATCGGAGCTCCGATGGTAAGATCGCAAATCGTAGAATCTTCACTATTAGGATCGTAGAAACGTACATTCTATGAACTAAAATCGTAGAATCATAGGGGTTAGTTTGGATCGTAAAGTCGTAGAATCGTATAACAGAATCGCGATTCTGACAACCTTGCCCGATACACTTCGGAACAATTCCGGTGTCCGAATATAACCTTTCAATATATCAATCTTTATGTCTCGACCATTTCAAGACTACTTATTATGTCCGTGGTCTCATCTGGAACTCCGAACAACCTTCGGTACATCAAATCACATAAACTCATAATACGAATCATCATCAAACATTAAGCATGCGGACCCTACGATCTCGGTCATAATGCAAAAAAACTAGTTTTAAAATGTGCATTTAAAAATAAATAAAAGAAACCCAATAAGAACCACTAGTACCCTAGCGAGTTGATGGTAGCGGTTGGAGCATTTGAAACCAAAAGAGACTTCAAACATAATGGATGGTGCTCGTGCCATTCATGCTGCTTTAGTGCTACTAAACATATGTATTGAAAAGAAATGTTAGATGCAAGTGTGAATAAAATTTTTGCAGCCATCTTCTCTATTTTGGTCTTCTTATGTACTCCAAACTAAGGTGCAAATCATGTGTACTATTACTTCTTATTATCATAATGATAAAAGAATGTTAATTTATATAACTATAAGAATCCACAACATCTTACTGTATCTAACTTAAGTTAGTTGGAAATTTGCAGACATACTCTAGTGCCAACATGATTCTTTGACATAAGATACCTAGCACTGCAGAGTGATACCAATAATAAACTGTTGTCCCAGCTTCATCTATATATTTACTATGGGAGGTGACCCCATATTGGAGGCGGGCCATAGACACACAAGTTGATTGTTTAGCCATGTGCGGTGCCCCCCTTCCATAGATTTCCAGCTCGGTCATATCATTGAAGTGCTTAGGCAAAGCCCTGCGTCGGTAACTTCATCATCACCGTCATCACGCCGTCATGCTGACGAAACTCTTCCTCGACCTCAGCTGGATCTAGAGTTCGTGGGACGTCACCGAGCTAAACGTGTGCAGATCGCGGAGGTGCCGTACCTTTGGTGCTAGGATCGGTCGGATCGTGAAGACGTATGACTACAGCAACCGTGTTGTCATAACGCTTCCGCTTACGGTCTACGAGGGTACGTGGACAACACTCTCCCCTCTCGTTGCTATGCATCATCTAGATGGATCTTGCATGTGCGTAGGATTTTTTTTTAAATTACCGCGTTCCCCAACAGTGGCATCCGAGCCAGGTCTATGCGTAGATGTTATATGTACGAGTAGAACACAAAGGAGTTGTGGGCGTGGGTATATACATATTGCTTGTCGTCACTAGTTGATTCTTGATTTAGCGGTATTGTTGGATGAAGCGGCTCAGACCGACATTACGCATACGCTTACGCGAGACTGGTTCTACGGACGTGCTTGGCACACAGGTGGCTAGTGGGTGTCAGTTTCTCCAACTTTACTTGAATCGGATTCAATGAACATGGTTCTTTCTGAAGATCAAAAAGCAATCACTATACCGTGTTGTGGTTTTTGATGCGTAGGTACGAACGGTTCTTGCTAGAAGCCCTTAGCAGCCACGTAAAACTTGTAACAACAAAGTAGAGGACGTCTAACTTGTTTTTGCAGGGCATGTTCTGATGTGATATGGTCAAGACATGATGCTAAATTTTATTGTATGAGATGATCATGTTTTGTAACAGAGTTATCGGCAACTGGCAGGAGCCATATGGTTGTCACTTTATTGTATGAAATGCAATCGCCATGTAATTGCTTTACTTTATCACTAAGCGGTAGCGATAGTTGTAGAAGCAATAGTTGGTGAGACAACAACGATGCTTCGATGGATATCAAGGTGTCAAGCCGGTGATGATGGTGATTGAGGGAGTCCTGGATTAGGGGGTGTTCGGGTAGCTGGACTATACCTTCAGCCGGACTCCAGGACTATGAAGATACAAGATTGAAGACTTCGTCCCGTGTCCGGATGGGACTTTCCTTGGCGTGGAAGGAAAGCTTGGCGATGCGGATATTCAAGATCTCCTACTATTGTAACCGACTTTGTGTAACCCTAACCCTCTCCGATGTCTATATAAACCGGAGGGTTTTAGTCCGTAGGACAACTTCATCATACAACAATCATACCATAGGCTAGCTTTTAGGGTTTAGCCTCCTTGATCTCGTGGTAGATCTACTCTTGTACTACCCATATCATCAATATTAATCAAGCAGGACGTAGGGTTTTACCTCCATCAAGAGGGCCCGAACCTGGGTAAAACATCGTGTTCCTTGCCTCCTGTTACCATCCGGCCTAGACGCACAGTTCGGGACCCCCTACCCGAGATCCGCCGGTTTTGACACCGACATTGGTGCTTTCATTGAGAGTTCCTCTGTGCCGTCGCAATCAGGAAGGATGCCTCTTCCCGTCTTTAAAGACGGCGCCGTTACTAAGGGAGCCTTGGCTGTCGGCCAAACTCTCCGGCTAGGCGGTTTTCTCATGACCGCCTGTTCGGCCGTTGCGCCGACGGTGACCTCTCGGGTCATCAAAAGCAATCTTCATGTCAGCTCGGAACTCGTCGAGCAGTTAGATCCAATGGAGCTCTCTTCCGTAAACGAGCTCTTGGATCGCATCGCCGCCTTGGGGGTCACTACGGATTATGACCAGGTTGGGCTTAAACCCAATCTAAGAGAAATTAATTCTCCCCAAGTCACCCATCACGTTGCCGTGGTAGAGGCATAGTGCGGCGACTCTTCATCTATCTTAAGGACTAGCTACGTCCGGATTCCCGATCCCTCCAAGCCGGATACCCACGGAGGGGAGGATGTAACTCAAGACCTGAACTTAGAATCAGGCAACGGGCTAGATTCACTGGACAACATCCAAGAATCCAAACTTCAGAGTTCGGAAACTCCTTGGCCTCTGCGTCTTAGATTGGGTGAAGTTCCGGATTTAATTCCACCCACCCACTTGAACATAAGCGATCTATCCCAAATCAGGCAAAAGCCTGAAGAAACAGTACATCATTACTGGGCAAGGTTCCTCATGGTTATGAACAGGATAAAGGACTACCGCGAGGAAGACGCAATCTCAATCTTTTGCAATAATTGCACGGACACGGGAATCCTCAACGCCACAGGTCATCGTGATATTACACGCTTCTCTGACTTGGCGTCCATAGTACAAAAGTACTGTGCGATGG
Organism: Triticum aestivum; assembly: GCF_018294505.1. Taxonomy (NCBI): domain Eukaryota; kingdom Viridiplantae; phylum Streptophyta; class Magnoliopsida; order Poales; family Poaceae; genus Triticum; species Triticum aestivum. The sequence continues at coordinate 52,544,689 of NC_057812.1, read as the reverse complement.
AAAGCGCCCGGAAAACCAAAACTAAATTTTGGGACAATACGACCCTGAATAGAAACCTCGTCCAAAATAAAAGGGTGCATCATCATCAGACACCCGGGTTAAAAACCAAAAAACCAAAACCCTCTACAGGGCATGGAACCGTACTGGAGGGATGGCTTAATGGACCCTGTAAAATTCATAGTACAGAGGACGCCACACCAACTCATAGCCTTAGAGCATGTTGGATACTCTGGCAGGTGGCCAAAAGGGGCGAAGATCTCCTAATTCCGGAGGCCGCAGAAAACCACCTCAGGGACTCCAGTACAGTCTTAACAGTCTTCGAGACTTTCGCATCAAATAATATGCGAAAAAGAACACTCCGCAGCCTCGCCGAAGTCTATCAAGTAGCAACAATAAACCCATGGAGTGACACGGCTATTACTTTTAATGCCAGTGATGAACCTAAAATCCGAACAGCTCGAGCACCAGCCGCATTGGTACTCAGTCCTATAGTGGACGGCTTTCGCCTCACCAAGGTACTCATGGACGGAGGCAGCGGATTGAACCTCATTTATGAGGAAACCCTTCAAAAAATGGAAATAGACTGGAACCGCATTGAGCGAAGCAGCACAACCTTTAGAGGAATAATCCCCAGTCGGGAAGCGCGCTGTGCAGGAAAAATCACACTAGATGTGGTGTTCGGCACGCCGGATAATTATAGGTCCGAAGAGGTCACATTCCAAGTGGCCCCGTTCAGTAGCGGATACCACGCTCTGCTGGGGCGGGAAGCGTTTACAATCTTCCAAGCAATACCCCATTACGGGTACATGAAGCTCAAGATGCCCGGGCCGAACGGAATCATCACTCTCGCTAGTGATCCGGACATAGCACTCCGCGCCGAAAACAAGACAGCCGCATTGGCCCTTGAGGCACTGTCCGAAGCCCTAGCGGCTGAGGAACTGACTACGCTGCGCTCCACGATAAACAGGGACGATGTGATACTCGATAAAAGATCCAAGTCCACCTCCTTTAAACCAGCGGATGAAATAGTCAAATTCCAGGTCCATCCAACGGACCCCAATAAAACAGCTTCCATCGGGGCACGATTAAACCCCGATGTAGACGCCGCACTGCGAGAATTCCTACGGGAGAACTGGGACATTTTTGCCTGGCACCCTTCAGACATGCCAGGAATCCCACGCAGGCTGGCCGAACACAGCTTAAATATCCTAAAAGGATTCAAACCTGTCAAACAAGCCCTTCGGCGTTTCTCTGAGCCCAAGAGACAGGCAATGGGAGAGGAGCTAGCCAAACTATTGGAGGCCGGATTCATCAGAGATATAAAACATCCGGACTGGCTAGCAAACTTGGTGATGGTACCAAAGAAGGACAAATCCTGGCGCCTGTGCGTTGACTTCAAAGACCTTAACAAGGCTTGCCCAAAGGATCCCTTCCCCCTCCCCCGCATCGATCAAATTATCGACGCCACTGCAGGACACGATTCGTTGTGCTTCCTCGACGCATACTCCGGTTACCATCAAATCAAGATGGCCGAGTCAGACCAAGCCGCAACGGCATTCATCACCCCATACGGCCCATTCTGCTTCAACACAATGCCTTTCGGGCTCAAAAACGCCGGCGCAACATATCAGCGCATGATTCAGACATGTCTGGCAAACCAGATCGGCAAAACAGTAGAGGCATACGTGGATGATGTGGTCGTAAAAACAAGACATGTCGAATCTCTAGTAGACGACTTGAGGCTTACATTTGACAACCTCCGAGCATATGACATCAAGCTAAATCCGGAAAAATGCGTTTTCGGCGTTCCAGCCGGAAAGCTCTTGGGCTTCATTGTATCCGGTAGAGGAATCGAAGCAAATCCAGCCAAGATCCGAGCTTTGTCACAATTGGATATCCCAAAGGACCTCAAACAAATACAAAAATTAACCGGATGCGTGGCGGCTCTAAGCCGCTTTATCTCCCGGTTGGGAGAAAAGGCGCTACCCCTCTATCGCCTCCTTCGGCGCACCGAACACTTCGAGTGGACGGATGCCGCCACGGCCGGACTCGAGGAAATAAAAGCCATATTGGCAACAAACCCCGTCCTGGCCGCGCCAAACATCGGCGAACCAATGCTATTGTACATTGCAGCAACCCATCAAGTTGTCAGCGCAGTACTCGTCGTCGAGCGGGAAACGGACGGACACAAATTCCCCCTTCAAAAGCCGGTTTACTATGTGTCCACTGTCCTCACCCCATGCAAATCACGGTACCCACATTATCAAAAGATTGCATATGCGGTATTCATGGCATCCCGGAAGCTACGACACTACTTTCAAGAGTGTTCAATCACAGTAGCATCGGAAGTACCACTCAACGATATTATAAACAACCGTGACGCAACGGGCCGGATTGCAAAATGGGCCATCGAGCTCCTCCCGTTCGACATAACTTATAGGCCACGGCGAGCTATCAAGTCGCAAGTTTTGGCCGACTTCGTCGCAGAATGGACGGAGGCCGAACTCCCTAAAGAGTACGGCACATATTCAAACTGGATCATGCACTTCGACGGTTCCAAAATGTTGGCCGGACTAGGGGCCGGCGTCGTTTTGACGTCCCCCACAGGAGACACAGTTCAATATGTACTCCAGATTATGTACACGGACTCCAACAATGCAGCCGAATATGAGGCCCTTTTACATGGTCTCCGGATGGCAGTATCCATGGGCATTCAACGCCTAGAGGTGCGCGGGGATTCGAACCTCGCGATATCCCAAATAAATGGAGACTTCGATGCCAAGGATCCAAAAATGGCAGCTTACCGCAACGCCGTCCTCAAAATGTCAGCTCGGTTTGAGGGGCTCGAATTTCACCATATAGCCCGAGAAAACAATCAGGCGGCAGACGTCCTGGCACGCATCGGCGCAAAACGCGATGCGGTCCCCCCCAACATCTTCCTGGAAAGGCTGTTCAAGCCATCCGTAGTATGGGAAGGGGAACATGGCAATATTAGCCCGGACCCAACCGCACTGTCCGACGCCGAACAATCTGACATAATCGGAGGCTCTGCCAATGAAATCACAACCTCAGCCCACGTACTAATGGCCGTTATCGCCCCGTGGACAGAACCATTCCTAGCCTACCTTACTAGGCAGGAACTCCCAGAGGACCAAAACGAGGCACGCTGTATAGTGCGGCGATCTAAAGCCTATAAAGTCCATGAGGGAGAACTTTATAAGAAAAGCACTACCGGAGTCCTTCAAAGGTGCATCTCCGAAGAGGAAGGGCGGAACCTGCTGGCTGAAATTCATGCCGGACTCGGTGGCCATCACGCCGCAGCTCGGTCCCTTGTAAGCAAGGCTTTCCGTACAGGCTTTTATTGGCCGACGGCCCGGGCGGACGCTCAGGACTTGGTCCAACGATGCGCCGGTTGCCAGCTTTTTGCAAACCAAAGCCATATGCCACCCACCGCCCTCCAAACTATCCCCATCACTTGGCCTTTCGCGGTCTGGGGGCTTGACATGGTGGGACCCCTTAAAGGCGGAACCCACAAGAAAAAATACTTACTGGTCATGGTGGATAAGTTCACCAAATGGATAGAAGCCAAGCCTGTTAAGACGGCCGAATCCGGACCTGTGATAGACTTTATATCCGGGGTCGTACACCGTTATGGCGTCCCCCACAGCATCATCACCGATAACGGCACGAACTTTACGGCCGATGAGGTAAAACTCTGGTGCAAAAACATGGGCATCAAGCTCGATTATGCTTCCGTCTATCACCCACAAACTAACGGTCAGGTCGAACGTGCAAATGGTCTCATCATGAGCGGCATCAAACCCAGATTAGTGCGGTCCCTCAAGGAATCTAACACGCACTGGGTAGAGGAGCTCGACTCCGTACTCTGGGGGCTGCGGACCACGCCGAATCGCACCACCGGATACACACCATTTTTTATGGTGTACGGCGCAGAGGCAGTCTTGCCCTGCGACATAATTCATGACTCACCTCGAGTGCGCATGTACGAAGAAAGGGAAGCCGAGCTCGATCGGCAGGACAGTTTGGACGCCTTAGAGGAGGAGCGCGACGTGGCAAAAGCCCGTTCCGCATTCTATCAACAGCAGGCTCGAAGATATCAAAGCAGAGAAGTGCGGGCCAAAAACTACAACGTTGGCGAATTAGTTCTACGCCTGCCGGACAAGAAAAAGGACAAGCTGAAGCCCAAGTGGGAAGGTCCCTTCATAATCGACCAAGTCCTGACTGGTGGAGCATACTGCCTGCGAGATGCGTCGGATAACCGACTCGAGCCGAACCCATGGAACGCAGCCCGTCTCCGAAGATTCTACGCCTAGCGCCGGACTCTGTGTTTGTCTCCTTCCTCTGTCCATTTTTTACATTTTCTGTCTTACATTTCTCTCCTTCCCCTCTTTTCTTTTATAGCCCTTAAAGGCTCCTCAAGTGACGTGCTACTCGCGCTCATTAAACCTGGGGGCTTCTTTAACAGAAGCTTATTTATACGGGCTTCACGCCCACCACATGTGTCAAACTTCCGCATGTACCTTTTCTTCACCATTATATGCATCGATATGACTTAAGTTTTGGCCAAGCTGGGTTGCCTGGCTCCTGTGCTTACCCCTACGTTCCCGATTGTTCGGCTAGGTGGTAAAGGGAGCACCTCTGCGATTGTTACTGCCGGATCAGCCGGATGTGTACCTCAGACTGGGTGAAGCCGAAAGCTAGCGTTCTTAAGGGAATATTCGGTCGGTGAACTAAAAGATGACCTTTTTTACTTATTTATATATATGCCCCCAGATGATTTTCCTGCGTTTGCAGTCCGGACATGCACTTTAGGGCATGCCTCCCAGAGAAAGGAACCCCTAACGGAACTATTCTCTCTGGAAGATGTTTCTTACTAACCATGTAATATAACATAACTAGTTGGGCACTTGTCTGATAAAGCACTAATGACCCCTACGCCTGGTCTCCATGCATACCCCGGTTCTTACATAACCGGTAGGGTATTCGGACACACTCCGGACCGTCAGGTCCTGAGGTTGAAGCGAAAAGGTCGGCAACGACAAACGATCTACAATCCGGCTAGAAGGCATTACACATGTCAATTAAAAATTACATAGTCACTCTGACTGATTGTATTCCTCTTCAATACCATCTAACAGGCTGTCTAACTTACAGTCCTGCTGGGAATACTTTGCGGCCAATTCTACTTGGCCGTACACTAAGCTTACAGGGATCTCCTTCCCGTCAGGCCCCACAGGTCCGACCTCGGCCATGTGGTTTGGGTCAGACTTCGTGTACCGCGTCTTCACCATGGCCCAGGCCTCCCTAGCGCCTTGTCGGCAGGCCGATATCTTCCACAACCGGAAGCGCCGCCGAGCTCCCTTAAGCTTCTCCGAAAGCTCTCCAAGGCCCTCGGGCATGGAGTGGGAAGGCCATAAGGCTTGGGCAACGCCTCGCATCGCCTGCCGAACTCGCTCGTGCAGTTGCGAGAGCTCGGGAAGAAGGTCACCCGTAGAACCGGGCATCTCCTCTGCAGGACGACCCGTTAGCATACCTACAGACATTACTCTGTTAGTCGACTTCCTCGCCGAACTCTTTTCTTTCAAAGATTCGCTTAAGCACTTACTAAATATGCCGCGTCGAAGCCGCTGATTCTCCTTAGTAGAGTCCGACAGCTGGCCACGAACATCTTTAAGTTCAACGTCCAGCTTGGTGTTGGCATCCTGAAGATCATTCTTCTCCCGCCTCACCCTTGTCAACATACTCTCACCGGCCTTTAGCCGGCGCAAGAGTTGTTGCCTCTCCGGATCTAGTCCGGCGCCATCTGCAATATGATTTGTCAGATTTACACCCACGCCGCACTTCGCAAGATACTAATCTTTCGAAGTGTATCTTACCAGAGGGGGTCTCTTTGGGCTCCCCTGCCGCGGCTAGTGCGGCCTCCAGTTGGGCTTTGCACTCTTCCAGCTCCTGGGACAGTACGGTATTCTTCTCTGTAAGAACCTGCATAACAAATGATCCTTAAATCAGTTACTCTAACTGTTTCAAGTCTCGGGGGCTACTGGTATATATATATATTTACCAAAATTTTCTTACCCGTATGTCTTTTACATATTGCTCCGTGGCTCTGGCTAAACCATTTTGAGCGGCACGGAGATACGCATCTCCCGAATTGAAGGCATCTAATGCCTCTTGGGAGAAACAAGCGTCGCGAAGAACTGTCCGGCGACGCCTGTGGTTCATGGCACTCTCCACCTCGGAATTGGTGGCAGACAGCCTGTCCGCATCCTCTGTCGGAGGAGCGTCCGGTGCGCGCCTTGTGTTCGCTTCCGCTTCCGGGCCAGGCGTTGGAGCCTGGCTGGTGGAGGCGCGATTGGCAACCTCTCCGGATGTAGTCCGGCGAGGTCTCTTCGTCCTGAAGACAGCACGAACGTTAATATGCCCTGAAGGAATAACACCAGGGAAAAAGAGGGTGCGCTATACCTTTGCGCCGGCGTCTCAGTCCGGACTACATTCCTTTTTACCCCACGGGGCCCTGCGGCCCCTCGTTGGCTAGCCGCCGCAGGTTCGGCCTCCCGCCTCGGAAACCTCCCCTGCAAAACACGGTCGTTGTCAGGAAAACTGAAATGCGTGAGAATGGATTCCTTCTCAAGGGGATGAGACTCCGCTCTCTGTTACCTGGGAGGCCGGGATTAACCCTGGGTAATCAGCCGTAATGGCCACCAAGGTATTGTCCTTGCTTAGCTGATGAAACACCCCGTCAATCAGCTCCACCGATATGTCCGGATCCTCTTCGGAGTCCGGATCGAGGGACCGTTCTGGATCCTCGGGCTGTGGGGGACGGCTGTTTATATCCTTTACTTCCTGACGCAGTTCCTGCGTTGAAATCGGAAGACTACATATTTAATCATGGGAATATAAAACGGATGGGCAAGCACAATTGTCCACTTACCCAACTCGGAGGGTTGTACATAGAAAATCCGCCCTGCGGGTTGACGCGGAGGAATTCCTCCTCTTCTCCCTTGTACAAAGAGGATAAGATCTTTACTAGAGCGGCAGCTGAGGCTGGCCCCTTACGACCGTAACGGGTGGCGTCATCCTCCCCGTTAAAATCCCACATGGGGTGGCCTCTATATTGAAGCGGCTGCACCCCCCGCATAATGCATGCGGCCATGACTTCAATCATGGTTAGTCCGGAATGAGCCAATAGTCTTATCCGACCCATCAGGTGAAGGACGTCCCTGTCGCCTTCTCTCTGAGAGCTCCGCGGACGCCAGCTTAGGCGTTTCTTTAAGGGAGCACTGTTGAATTCGGGGAGACCGGCCCGGATAGGATCCGGCAGCGGGACATCATCTATATAAAACCATTCCGAAGGCCAGTCCTCGGACGCCTTCTTTGGGGTTCCGGATAGATATCCGGTCCCGGCGATACGCCACACTTCGGCTCCGCCCACTTGATATATAGACCCCTCTTGAGAGCGGGGCACCAGGCAGAATAACCTCTTCCACAGCGCGAAATGAGCCTCAACACCCAAGAATAGCTCGCAAAGGGCGACGAAGCCCGCGATATGCAATATAGAGGCGGGCGTGAGATTGTGCAGCTGGAGGCCGTAGAACTCCAGAAGCCCACGGAGAAATGGATGAATTGGAAATCCAAGTCCTCTTACTAGATAAGGGACGAGGCACACCCGCTCTCCTTTGGAGGGATTGGGGGTGCTCTCCGCTTGCTCTCCGCCATTATAGGTGGCGAGTCCGGCTCGGACCGGGACCATATAGGCCTGAGGGAGAAATCCCTTGGCCTGAAGCGACACTAGCTCGCTGTGCGGGATGGAGCACCTCTCCCAGTCTCCAGGTTTAGGACTGGAAGGGCGAGAGGAGGAGCTGCGACGGCTGGCCATGTTGGAATGGACCTTTGCTGGAGGCGCTCTGATGATTACTCGCGGAGAGGAGAAGGTGTGGTTTGGATCTGAATCCCCATCCCATTAAATAGGCGGCTCGTTTATGCGGCTAGGGGTGTGAATGTAAAAACACCCCGACTTTTCGCATTTGTTTAACACGTGGAAGACGGCCATTATTGGGCGTGGAAGCCAAGGTGCGCTACATTACGAAAATCGGACATTATACAGCAGGTACATGGAATTTGGAGAAGAACCCGCCTTGCAATGCCGAAGACAATCTGCGCGCCGGACTCGTCGTCATTGAAGCCTGGTTCGGGGGCTACTAAGGGAGTCCTGGATTAGGGGGTGTTCGGGTAGCCGGACTATACCTTCAGCCGGACTCCAGGACTATGAAGATACAAGATTGAAGACTTCGTCCCTTGTCCGGATGGGACTTTCCTTGGCGTGGAAGGCAAGCTTGGCGACGCGGATATTCAAGATCTCCTACTATTGTAACCGACTTTGTGTAACCCTAACCCTCTCCGGTGTCTATATAAACGGGAGGGTTTTAGTCCATAGGACAACTTCATCATACAACAATCATACCATAGGCTAGCTTTTAGGGTTTAGCCTCCTTGATCTCGTGGTAGATCTACTCTTGTACTACCCATATCATCAATATTAATCAAGCAGGACGTAGGGTTTTACCTCCATCAAGAGGGCCCGAACCTGGGTAAAACATCATGTTCCTTGCCTCCTGTTACCATCCGGCCTAGACGCACAGTTCGGGACCCCCTACCCGAGATCCGCCGGTTTTGACACCGACAGTGATCATGGCGATGCTTCGAAGATGGAGATCAAAGGCACAAGATGATGATGGCCATATTATATCACTTATATTGATTGCATGTGATGTTTATCCTTTATGCATCTTATTTTGCTTAGTTTGGCAGTAGCATTATAAGATGATCTCTCACTAAATTTCAAGGTACAAGTGTTCTCCCTGAGTATGTACTGTTGCTACAGTTCGCCGTGCCGAGACACCACGTGATGAACGGGTGTGATAAGCTCTATGTTCACATACAACGGGTGCAATCCAGTTTTGCACACGCAGAATACTCGTGTTAAACTTGACAAGGCTAGCATATGCAGATATGGCCTCGGAACACTAAGACCGAAAGGTCAAGCGTGAATCATATAGTAGATATGATCAACACAGTGATGTTCACCATTGGAAACTACTCCATCCCATGTGATGATCAGACATGGTTTAGTTGATATGGATCATGTGATCACTTAGATGATTAGAGGGATGTCTATCTAAGTGGGAGTTCTTAAGTAATATGATTAATTGAACTTTAATTTATCATGAACTTAGTACCTGATAGTATTTTGCATGTCTATGTTATTGTAGATAGATGGCCCGTGCTGTTGTTCCGTTCAATTTTAAAGTGTTCCTAGAGAAAGCTAAGTTGAAAGATGATGGTAGAAACTACACGGACTAGGTCCGTAACTTGAGGATTATCCTCATTGCTGCATATCAGAATTACGTCCTCGAAGCACCACTAGGTGACAAACCCGCTGCAGGCGCAACACCAGATGTTATGAACGTCTGGCAGAGCAAAGCTGATGACTACTCGATAGTTCAGTGTGCCATGCTTTATGGCTTAGAACCGGGACTTCAACGATGTTTTGAACGTCATGGAGCATATGAGATGTTCGAGGAGTTGAAGTTAATATTTCAAGCAAATGCCCGGATTGAGAGATATGAAGTCTCCAATAAGTTCTATAGCTGAAAAATGGAGGAGAATAGTTCTGTCAGTGAACATATACTCAGAATGTCTGGGTACCACAACCACTTGACTCAGCTGGGAGTTAATCTTCCTGATGATAGTGTCATTGATAGAGTTCTTCAATCACTGCCACCAAGCTACAAGAGCTTCGTGAAGAACTATAATATGCAAGGGATGGATAAGACAAGTCCCGAGCTCTTTGCAATGCTAAGGGCTACGGAGGTGGAAATCAAGAAGTTGAATCAAGTGTTGATGGTCAACAAGACCACCAGTTTCAAGAAAAAAGGGTAAAGGGAAGAAGGGGAACTTTAAGAAGAACGTCACGCAAGTTGCTGCTCAAGTGAAGAAGGCCAAGTCTGGACCTAATTAAGCCTGAGACTGAGTGCTTCTACTGCAAAGGGACGGGTCACAGGAAGCAGAACTGCCCCAAGTATTTGGCGGAGAAGAGGGATGGCGAAGTGAAAGGTATATTTGATATACATGTTATTGATGTGTACCTTACTAATGCTCGCAGTAGCACCTGGGTATTTAATACTGGTTCTGTTGCTAATATTTGCAACTCGAAACTGGGGCTACATATTAAGCGAAGATTGGCTAAGGACGAGGTGACAATGCACATGAGAAATGGTTCCAAAGTCGATGTGATCGCCGTCGGCACGCTACCTCGACATCTACCTTCGTGATTAGTTTTAGACCTAAATAATTGTTATTTGGTGCCAGTGTTGAGCATGAACATTATATCTGGATCTTGTTTGATGCGAGATGGTTATTCATTTAAATCAAAGAATAATGGTTGTTCTATTTATATGAGTAATATCTTTTATGGTCATGCACCCTTCATGAGTGGTCTAGTTTTACTAAATCTTGATATTAGTGATAAACATGTTCATAGTATTGAAGCCAAAAGATAAAAGTTTAATAATCATAGTGCAACTTATTTGTGGCACTGCCGTTTAGGTCATATTGGTGTAATGCGCATGAAGAAACTCCATGCTGATGGGATTTTGGAATCACTTGATGCTTGCGAACCATGCCTCATGGGCAAGATGACTAAGACTCCGTTCTCCAGAACAATGGAGCGAGCAAAAAACTTGTTGGAAATAATACATACTGATGTATGCGGTCCGATGAGTGTTGATGCTCGCGACGTGTATCGTTATTTTCTTACCTTCACAGATGATTTGAGCAGATATGGGTATATCTACTTGATGAAACATAAGTCTGAAACCTTTGAAAAGTTCAAAGAATTTCAGAGTGAAGTGGAAAATCATCGTAACAAGAAAATTAAGTTTCTACAATCTGATCGTGGAGGTGAATATTTGAGTTACGAGTTTGGTATTCATTTGAAACAACGCAGAATAGTTTCGAAACTCATGTCACCTGGAACACCACAACATAATTGTGTGTACGAACGTCGTAAACGCACTTTATTAGATATGGTGCGATATATGATGTCTCTTACTGATTTACCGCTATCGTTTTGGGGTTATGCTTTAGAGACGGCTGCATTCATGTTAAATAGGGCACCATCGAAATCTGTTGAGACGACACCTTATGAACTGTGGTTTGATAAGAAACCAAAGTTGTCGTTTCTTAAAGTTTGGGGCTGCGATGCTTATGTGAAAAAGCTTCAACCTGATAAGCTCGAACCCAAATCGGAGAAATGTGTCTTCATAGGATACCCAAAGGAGACTGTTGGGTACACTTTCTATCACAGATCTGAAGGCAAGATATTCGTTGCTAAGAATGGATCCTTTCTAGAAAAGGAGTTTCTCTCGTAAGAAGTGAGTGGGAGGAAAGTAGAACTTGATGAGGTAACTGTACCTGCTCCCTTATTAGAAAGTAGTTCATCACAGAAATCAGTTCCAGTGATTCCTACACCAGTAAGTGAGGAAGCTAATGATGATGATCATGAAACTTCTGATCAAGTTGCTACCGAACCTCGTAGGTCAACCAGAATAAGATCCGCATGAGAGTGGTATGGTAGTCCTGTTCTAGAGGTCATGTTACTTGACCATGACGAACCTACGAACTATGAGGAAGCGATGATGAGCCCAGATTCCGCAAATGGCTTGAGTACATGAAATCTAAGATGGGATCCATGTATGAGAACAAAGTGTGGACTTTGGTTGACTTGCCCGATGATCGGTAAGCCACAGAGAATAAATGGATCTTCAAGAAGAAGACTGATGCTGACGGTAATGTTACTGTCTACAAAGCTCGACTTGTTGCAAAAGGTTTTCGACAAGTTCAAGGAGTTGACTATGATGAGACCTTCTCACCCGTAGCGATGCTTAAGTCCGTCCGAATCATGTTAGAAATTTCCGCATTTTATGATTATGAAATTTGGCAAATGGATGTCAAAACTGCATTCCTTAATGGATATTTTAAAGAAGAGTTGTATATGATGCAACCAGAAGGTTTTGTCGATCCAAAAGGTGCTAACAAAGTATGCAAGCTCCAGCGATCCATTTATGGACTGGTGCAAGCCTCTCGGAGTTGGAATATACGATTTGATAGTGTGATCAAAGCATATGGTTTTATACAGACTTTTGGAGAAGCCTGTATTTACAAGAAAGTGAGTGGGAGCTCTATAGCATTTCTGATATTATATGTGGATGACATATTATTGATCGGAAGTGATACTGAATTTCTGAATAGTATAAAAGGATACTTGAATAAGAAATTTTCAATGAAAGACCTTGGTGAAGCTGCTTATATATTGGGCATCAAGATCTATAGAGATAGATCAAGACGCTTAATCGGACTTTCACAAAGCACATACCTTGATAAAGTTTTGAAGAAGTTCAAAATGGATCACGCAAAGAAAGGGTTCTTGCCTGTGTTACAAGGTGTGAAGTTGAGTTAGACTCAATGCCCGACCACTGCAAAAGATAGAGAGAAAATGAAAGTCATTCCCTATGCTTCAGCCATAGGTTCTATCATGTATGCAATGCTGTGTACCAGACCTGATGTGTGCCTTTCTATTAGTTTAGCAGGGAGGTACCAAAGTAATCCAGGAGTGGATCACTGGACATCGGTCAAGAACATCCTGAAATACCTAAAAAGGACTAAGGATATGTTTCTCGTTTATGGAGGTGACAAAGAGCTCGTCGTAAATGGTTACGTCGATGCAAGCTTTGACACTGATCCAGATGACTCTAAGTCACATACCGGATACGTATTTTTATTGAATGGTGGAGCTGTCAGTTGGTGCAGTTCCAAGCAGAGCGTCGTGGCAGGATCTACGTGTGAAGCGGAGTACATAGCTGCTTTGGATGCAGCAAATGAAGGAGTCTGGATGAAGGAGTTCATATCCGATCTAGGTGTCATACCTAGTGCATCGGGTCCAATGAAAATCTTTTGTGACAATACTGGTGCAATTGCCTTGGCAAAGGAATCCAGATTTCACAAGAGAACCAAGCACATCAAGAGACGCTTCAATTCCATCTGCGATAAAGTCAAGGAGGGAGACATAGAGATTTGCAAGATACATACGGATTTGAATGTTGCAGACCTGTTGACTAAGCCTCTCTCACGAGCAAAACATGATCAGCACCAAGACTCCATGGGTGTTAGAATCATTACAATGTAATCTAGATTATTGACTCTAGTGCAAGTGGGAGACTAAATGAAATATGCCCTAGAGACAATAATAAAGTTGTTATTTATATTTCCTTATAGCATGATAAATGTTTATTATTCACGCTAGAATTGTATTAACCGGAAGCTTAGTATATATGTGAATACATAGACAAACTGAGTGTCACTAGTATGCCTCTACTTGACTAGCTCGTTAATCAAAGATGGTTAAGTTTCCTAGCCATGGACAAATAGTTCTCATTTGACGAACGGGATCACATCATTAGAGAATGATGTGATTGACTTGACCCATCCGTTAGCTTAGCACGATGATCGTTTAGTTTGTTGATATTGCTTCTTCATAACTTATACATGTTCCTATGACTATGAGATTATGCAACTCCTGAATACCGGAGGAACACTTAGTGTGCTATGAAACATCACAACGTAACTGGGTGACTATAAAGATGCTCTACATGTGTCTCCAATGGTGTATGTTGAGTTGGCATAGATCGAGATTAGGATTTGTCACTCCGTGTATTGGAGAGGTATCTCTGGGCCCTCTCGGCAATGCACATCACTATAAGCCTTGCAAGCAATGTGACTAATGACCTCTCGGCAATGCACATCACTATAAGCCTTGCAAGCAATGTGACTAATGAGTTAGTTACAGGATGTTGCATTACGGAACAAGTAAAGAGACTTGCCAGTAACGAGATTGAACTAGGTATTGAGATACCGACGATCAAACCTCGGGCAAGTAACATACCGGTGACAAAGGGAAACGTATGTTGTTATGCGGTTTGACCCATAAAGATCTTCGTAGAATATGTAGGACCCAATATGAGCATCCAGGTTCCGCTATTGGTTATTGACCGGAAGTGAGTCTCGGTCATGTCTACATAGTTCTCGAACCCGTAGGGTCCGCACGCTTAACATCCGGTGACGATCGATATTATGAGTTTATGTCTTTTTATGTACCGCAGGTAGTTCTGAGTCCCGGATATGATCATGGACATGACGAGGAGTCTCTAAATGGTTGAGACATAAAGATCGATATATTGGAAGGCTATGTTTGGACATCGGAATGGTTCCGGTTGAGTTCGGGCATTTACCAGAGAACCGGGGTGTTATCGGAACCCCCCGGGGGAGTGTATGGGCCTTATTGGGCCATAGTGGGAGAGAGCAGGAGGCGGCCAAGGTGGAGGGCGCGCCCCCAAGCCCAATCCGAATTGGGTTGGGGGCCAACCCCCCTTCCTTCCCGCTCTCCCCCTTCCTTTCTCTCCTACTCCAACAAGGGAAGGGGGAATCCTACTCGCACCGGGAGTAGAACTCCCCCCGTGAGGCGCGCCATAGAGGGCCGGCCCTCCCCCTCCTCCACTCCTTTATATACGGGGGAGGGGGGCACCCCATAGACACACAAGTTGATTGTTTAGCCATGTGCGGTGCCGCCTCCACAGATTTCCACCTCGGTCATATCGTTGTAGTGCTTAGGCGAAGCCCTACGTCGGTAACTTCATCATCACCGTCATCACGCCATCGTGCTAACGAAACACTCCCTCGACCTCAGCTAGATCTAGAGTTCATGGGATGTCATCGAGCTGAACGTATGCAGATCGTGGAGGTGCTATACCTTCAGTGCTAGGATCGGTCGGATCGTGAAGACATTCGACTACATCAACCGCGTTGTCATAACGCTTCCGCTTATGGTCTACTAGGGTTCATGGACAACACTATCCCCTCTTGTTGCTATGCATCACCTAGATGGATCTTGCGTGTGCGTAGGATTTTTTTTTGAAATTACTGCGTTCCCCAACAACACCATTATGATGTGGTGTTCCAGGTGGTGTGAGTTGAGAAACTATTCCACATTGTTTCAAATGAAGACCAAACTGGTAACTCAAATACTCACCTCCACGATTAGATCGTAGAAACTTTATTTTCTTGTTACGATGATTTTCCACTTCACTCTGAAATTCATTGAACTTTTCAAATGTTTCAGACTTATGTTTCGTTAAGTAGATATACCCATATCTGCTTAAATCATCCGTGAAGGTCAGAAAATAATGATACCCGCCGCGAGCCTCAACACTTATCGGACCGCATTGATCCATCTCCATCGTATCTACTTTTCCAGACACTTTTGACCTTGTTTTAGACTCTAAGTTGCATGATTTGAATAGAACTAACCCGGACTAACGCTGTTTTTAGCAGAATTGCCATGGTGTTATTTTTGTGCAAAAATAAAAGTTCTCGGAATGACCTGAAACTTCATGGAGAATATTTTTGGAATTTATAAAAATTCCGGCGTAAGAATCAACACCAGGGGGCCCACACCTTGTCCACGAGGGTTGGGGGCGCCCCCCGTCTTGTGGGCCCCTTGAGGCTCCACCGACCTCAACTCCAACTCTATATATTCACGTTCAGGGAGAAAAAAATTGGGGAGAAGGATTCATCGCGTTTTACAATACGGAGCCGCCGCCAAGCCCTAATCACTCTCGGGAGTCTGTTCGAGGCTCCAGAGAGGGGAATCCGTCGTCATTGTCATCATCAACCTTCCTCCATCACCAATTTCATGATGCTCACCACCGTGTGTGAGTAATTCCATCGTAGGCTTGCTGGATGGTGATGGGTTGGATGAGATTTATCATGTAATCAAGTCATTTTTGTTAGGGTTTGATCCCTAGTATCCATTATGTTCTCAGATTGATGTTGCTATGATTTTGCTATGCTTAGTGCTTGTCACTAGGGCCCAAGTGCCATGATTTCAGATCTGAACCTATTATGTTTCCATGAATATATGTGAGTTCTTGATCCTATTTTGCAAGTCAATAGTCACCTACTATGTGTTATGATCCGGTAACCCCGAAGTGACAATAATTGGGACCCCTCCCGGTGATGACTATAGTTTGAGGAGTTCATGTATTCACTAAGTGTTAATGCTTTGTTCCGGTACTCTATTAAAAGGAGGCCTTAATATCCCTTAATTTCCAATAGGACCCCGCTGCCACGGGAGGGTAGGACAGAAGATGTCATGCATGTTCTTTTCCATAAGCACGTATGACTATATTCGGAATACACGCCTACATTACATTGATGAACTGGAGCTAGTTCTGTGTCACCCTCTGTTATAACTGTTGCATGAGGAACTACATCCGACATAATTATCCATCACTGATCCATTGCCTACGAGCGTTTCACATATTGATCTTTTCTTATTTACTTTTCCGTTGCCACTGTTACCATCATTACAAAACCAATACTGTTACTTTGCCACAGTTACCGTTACTTCCATATTACTTTGCTACTAAATACTTTGCTGCAGATATTAAGACTTTCAGGTGCGGTTGAACTGACAACTCAACTGTTAATACTTGAGAATATTCTTTGGCTCCCCTTGTGTCGAATCAATAAATTTGGGTTGAATACTCTACCCTCGAAAACTATTGCGATCCCCTATACTTGTGGGTTATCAAGACTATTTTCTGGCGCCGTTGCTGGGGAGCATAGCTCTATTCTTTGAGTCACTTGGAATTTATATCTGTTGATCTCTATGAAGAACTTGAAGGATGAAAGAACCAAGATTTATCCCTCAACTATGAGGGGAGGTAAGGAACTGCCATCTAGCTCTTCACTTGATTCACCTTCTGTTATGAGTAAACTTGCGACACATACTCCTGCTATTGATTCTGATATGTCTCATGTCATTGATGATGCCACTTCTGCTTTGCATGATGCTTATTATGAAACTACTTCTATGCTTGATAATACTATGCCACTAGGTGAATTTCTTGATGAACAACTTGCTAGGGTTAGAGAGAATGAAATTATTAAAACTGATAATATTGATGAAAGTGATGATGAAGATTCTCCCCCTAGATATGAGTTGCCTGTTGTGCTGAATGAAGAAACTGCTAGAGACTTTTTAGCTTGCAATGATAGATACTAAGATGAAAGAAAAATCCTTGAATGCTAGAATGAAACATGACCCTCCTTTTGCTACTTCACCTATTTGTATTTCTGATAAGGATTATGATTTCTCTATCGATCCTGAGTTAATTACTTTGGTTGAATCTGATCCTTTCCATGGTTATGAAACTGAAACTGTTGTGGCACATCTTACTAAGTTGAATGATATGGCCACCCTTTTTACTCATGATGAGAAAACTCACTATTAATTTATCCTTAAATTATTTCCGTTCTCATTAAAGGGTGATGCTAAAATATGGTTTAATTCTCTTGATCCTGGTTGTGTGCATAGTCCCCAGGATATGATTTATTACTTCTCTGCTAAATATTTCCCCTCTCATAAGAAACAAGCTGCCGTAAGGGAAATATATAATTTTGTGCAAATTGAAGAAGAGAGTCTCCCACAAGTTTGGGGGAGGCTTCTCCGATTACTTAATGCTTTTCCTAATCATCGTCTCAAGAAAAATGAAATACTTGATATCTTTTATAATGGACTAACCGATGCTTCCATAGACCACCTGGATAGTTGTGCTGGTTGTGTTTTCAGGGAAAGAACTGTTGATCAAGCTGAATTGTTATTGAATAATATGTTGAGTAATGAAAATGATTGGACACTTCCTGAACCAATTCCTAAGCCAACTCCAAAGAAAAGGGGTATTCCATTTCTCAGTCCTGAAGATAAGCAAGAGGCAAAGAAATCTATGAAAGAAAATGGTATTAAAGCTGAAGATGTTAATAATTTTCCACCTATTGAAGAAATACATGGTCTTGATAACCCGACGTAGGTAGTAACGGTAAATTCTCTCTACAGATATGATAAGGGTGAAATCCCATCTACTAAGTTTGCTAGCCAATGCTTGGATGAGTTTGATAATTTTATGATTAAACAAGAAGACTTCAATGCTTATGTTGGTAGACAATTGAAATGTAATGCTTATATGATTGAATACTTTAGTGATTATAGGTCTAGAGTTAAAGGTGAACTTAAACTTATTTGTAAACATGCTTCTATGGTTACCACTCAAGTAGAACAAGTACTTAAAGCTCAGAATAATTTGCTCAATGAATTAAATAATAAGAAAAATGATAATGTTGTTAGAGTTGTGACTAGAGGGGGTAAAATCACTCAGGAACCTTTGTATCCTGAGGGCCACCCTAAGAGAATTGACCAAGATTCTCAGAGAATTAATGTTGATGCACCTAGTTCTTCTAAGAAGAAGAAAAAGAAAAATGTTAGGACTTTGCATGCTTCTAGTGAACCTGTTGTTGACACACCTGAGAATCCCAATGATATTTCTTTTTCTGATGCTGAAACACAATCTGGTAATGAACATGAACCTAGTGATAATGTTAATGATGATGTTCATGTTGATGCTCAACCTAGCAATAACAATGATGTAGAAGTTGAACCTGCTGTTGATCTTGATAACCCAGAATCAAAGAATCAACGTCATGATAAAAGAGACTTTGTTGCTAGGAAGCACGGTAAAGAAAGAGAACCATGGGTTCAGAAAACCATGCCTTTTCCTCCTAAACCATCCAAGAAAAAGGATGATGAGGATTTTGAGCGCTTTGCTGAAATGATTGGACCTATCTTTTTGTGTATGCATTTGACTGATATGCTTAAAATGAATCCTTATGCTAAGTATATGAAAGATATTGTTACAAATAAAAGAAAGATACCGGAAGCTAAAATATCCACCATGCTTGCAAATTATACTTTTAAGGGTGGAATGCCAAAGAAACTTGGAGATCCAGGAGTACCAACTATACCATGCTCCATTAAAAGAAACTATGTTAAAATTACTTTATTTGATCTTGGAGACGGTGTTAGTATTATGCCTCTCTCTTTATATCATAGAATTGATTTGAATAAGTTGACACCTACTAAAATATCTTTGTAAATGGCTGATAAATCAACTACTATACATGCCGGTATTTGTGAGGATGTGCCTGTTGTGGTTGCAAACGTTACTATTTTAACGGACTTTGTTCTTCTTGATATTCCCGGGGACGATAGTATATCTATTGTTCTTGGTAGACCATTTTTGAATACTGCAGGGGCTGTTATTGATTGCAACAAAGGAAAAGTCACTTTTCATGTTAATGGTAATGAGCATACGGTACACTTTCCGAGGAAACAGCCTCAAGTCCACAGTATCAATTCTATTGGAAAAATTCCAATGATTACTATTGGAGGTTTTGAATTCCCTCTTCCTACCGTCAAGAAGAAATATGATATTCTTATTGTTGGGGATGTGCATATCCCCGTTGAGGTAACTTAGTGTTATTTGAAAATTCTTCGGTTTCATGTTATTTGAAAAGAGTTTGTTAACAAGACTTGACCAACCTTGTTAGTGGATTCCTTTTGATGAGCATGAGATGGATGAAGTTAGAAAACACAACTCTCTGTACCTCATTTTACTTTCTGTTATTTAGATTAAATAAAGCAAAAATTGTATTCTCTGTCTGTTTTCTGAATTATCCTTGCAATAAAAAAATACCTCGAAAATAAAAGTTCTCCAAATGCCCTGAAATTTTTATATGATTTTTTCTAGAATATTTAAGAATTATTGGCACTGAGAACACACCAGGGGGCCTCATCACCTGGCCACCAGGGTCCAGGGCGCGCCCACCCCCCTGGGGCGCGCCACCTGCCTCATGGACCCCACGTGGCCCCCTCCACTTATTCTTGCACCCACACACTTCGTCTTCCTCCAAAAAAAAATCATCCACCAGCTCAAACCCGAGTTCTAGCTCATCTTGCTGCCATTTTCGATCTCCTAGCTCAAAGCTCCATTCATAAAACTGCTTTGGGGATTGTTCTTCGATAAGTGACTCCTCCAATGGTCCAATTAGTTTCTGTTCTAGTGATTTATTTATTGTAAATTTTTGTTGCTTAGGTGACCCTGTTCTTGAGCTTGCATTTCAAATTTATGTGGTTAAAAGTAGTTTTAATGCATGATATGGCCTCTAGGCACTTGTAGGAGTAGTTGCTATGAATATTGTTAAGTTTGGTTCACTTTTATTTTGAGTCACTAAAAATTTCAGAAATTTTTTTCAGAGGAAGAAAAATGTTTAGGAAAATGTACCAAGGTGGTTCCTCAAGGAAGCAAGGACCAAGGCTCGCGATACGTGAGCCGGACAATGAACTACCAAGGGAAGCTCAAGTGCGGCCTTGTGAATGGCCATCAGGGGAGTTCATGGTCCAGGCAGGCATCAAGGATGAATTTGACGCGTATGTGCGTAACGCTGATCTTGAGAGCTTCGTGTCAGATAAGTGCCGACAATACCTCTATCTCACTGATTGATTTGTGAGAAGGTTTAAATTTACATCCTCGCGCAATTCTCACACTGTTTTATTTGATCTTTATGATAAATCATATACCATGGACCTAGAAGATTTTAATACTACTTGTAAACTCCCGCACTAGGGCAATGTTAGTGAACCTCGCAAATCTGAATATAAAGACTTTCTTGCTAGTATTATTGTGGGGGAATCTAGGGAAATCACACAAGCTACGATAGGGAGCATTCATTTCCCTTCCATACATTATTTTGCTCTCTTCATTGGTAGATGCATTAACGGGAAAGATTAGGCTTTTCACATGTGCGTTCCAGATCTTAGTGTCCTCAAGTGTGCTGTATTAGGTGATAAACAATATAACTTGGGGGCTATTGTGGCACGTAGGTTGCATCAGAACAGTATAAGTGGAGATTTGTTTGGTGGAATTTATGCAACTCATGTAGCTAACTATCTTGATATACCCATATGTGGAAATGATATTGAGTTGCCTCCTGCTTATCTAGATTATGATGCTATGGTTCGCCACTAGTTTCTTGAGAGGAACAATCAGTTCCTCTAGTAACGACTAATCTTTGACAGACGGTGCACCGTCCATGTTGCTCTCCCTGCTCCTACTTTCTTTGACTTTTAGGAAAAAAAAGATATGTTATAACCAGGGAGGAGGTGAATGAGTATGAGAGTAGGACGGAGGCAGCTCGCCTTCAAGATGCAGCTCGTCAGGCAGTAGCTGCTGCATCTTGCTACCTCTTGAGCACTGCATTGGTTTTCCCTTGAAGAGAAAATGGTGATGCAGCAATGTAGCGTAAGTATTTTCCTCAGTTTGTGAGAACCAAGGTATCAATCTAGTAGGAGACTACACACAAGTCACCTCACACCTACACAAACAAATAAGAACCTTGCAACAAACACGATAAAGGGGTTGTCAATCCCTTCACTACCACTTGCAAAAGTGAGATCTGATAGAGATAATAAGATAAATAGTTTTTTGGTATTTTTATGATATAGATTGAAAGTAAACATTGCAAAGTAAAATAGATTGGAAACTTATATGATGGAAAATAGACCCGGGGGCCATAGGTTTCACTAGGGGCTTCTCTCAGGATAGCATAAGTATTACGGTGGGTAAACAAATTACCGTCGAGCAATTGATAGAAAAGTGCATAATTATGAGAATATCTAGGCATGATCATGTATATAGGCATCACGTCCGCGACAAGTAGACCGAAACGATTCTGCATCTACTACTATTACTCCACACATCGACCGCTATCCAGCATGCATCTAGAGTATTAAGTTCATAAGAATAGAGTAAGGCATTAGGCAAGATGACATGATGTAGAGGGATAAACTCAAGCAATATGATATAAAGCCCATCTTTTTATCCTCGATGGCAACAATACAATACGTGCCTTGGTGCCCCTGCTGTCACTAGGAAAGGACACTACAAGATTGAACCCAGAGCTAAGCACTTCTCCCATTGCAAGAAAGATCAATCTAGTAGGCCAAACCAAAATGATAATTCGAAGCGACTTGTAAAGATAACAAATCATACATAAAAGATTTCAGAGAAGAATCAAATATTGTTCATAGATAATCTTGGTCATAAACCCACAATTCATCGGATCTCGACAAACACACCACAAAAAGAATTACATCAAATAGATATCCAAGAATATCAAGGAGAACTTTGTATTGAGATCCAAAGAGAGAGAAGAAGCCATCTAGCTAATATGGACCCGAAGGTCTTGGGTAAACTACTCACAGATCATCAGAGAGGCTATGGTGTTGATGTAGAAGCCCTCCGTGATCCATTCCCCCTCTGGTGGAGGTCCGGAAAAGGCCCCAAGATGGGTTCTCTTGGGTACATAAGGTTGCAGCGGTGGAAATAGGGTTTCGTAGTGCTCTCGGATGTTTTCGGGGTATATGAGTATATATAGGCGAAACAAGTTGGCCAGGGGAGCCACGAGGGGCCCACAAGGGTGGGGGCGCGCCTCCCTGCCTCGAGTCCTCCTTGATGCTTCCTTGACATCCACTCCAAGTCTCCTGGATTGCGTTTGTTCCAAAAAATCACTCTCCCGAAGGTTTCATTCCGTTTGGATTCCGTTTGATATTCCTTTTCTGCGAAACACTGAAATAGGCAAAAAAAATAGCAATTTGCACTAGGCCTTTGGTTAGTAGGTTAGTCCTAAAAATAACATAAAAAGGTATATTAAAGCCCATTAAACATCCAAAACAGATAATATAATAGCATGGAACAATAAAAAATTATAGATACGTTGGAGATGTATCAAGCATCCCAAGCTTAATTCCTGCTCGTCCTCGATTAGGTAAATGATAAAAACAGAATTTTTGATGTGGAATGCTACCTAGCATAATTATCAATGTAATTTTCTTTATTGTGGCATGAATGGTCAGATCCAAAAGATTCAAGACAAAAGTTGAATATTGACATAAAAATAATAATACTTCCAGCATACTAACAAAGCAATCATGTCTTCTCAAAATAACATGGCCAAAGAGAGTTATCCCTTCAAAATCATATAGTCTGGCTATGCTCCATCTTCACCACGCAAAATATTTAAATCATGCACAACCCCGATGACAAGCCAAGCAATTGTTTCATAGTTTTGATGTGCTCAAACTTTTTGAATCTTCACGCAATACATGAGCGTGAGCCATGGACATAGCACTATACGCGGAAAAGAACGGTGGTTGTGGAGAAGACAAAAAGGAGAAGATAGTCTCACATCAACTAGGCGTATCAATGGGCTATGGAGATGCCCATCAATAGATATCAATGTGAGTGAGTAGGGATTGCCATGCAACGGATGCACTAGAGCTATAAGTGTATGAAAGCTCAACAAAAGAAACTAAGTGGGTGTGCATCCTACTTGCTTGCTCACGAAGACCTAGGGCATTTTGAAGAAGCCCACCATTGGAATATACAAGCCAAGTTCTATATTGTAAAATTCCGACTAGTATATGGAAGTGACAACATAAGATACTCTCTATCATGAATATCATGGTGCTACTTTGAAGCACAAGTGTGGTAAAAGGATAGTAACATTGTCCCTTCTCACTTTTTCTCTCATTTTTCTTTTTCTTTTTTGGCCTTCTCTTTTTTATGGCCTTTCTCCCCTATTTTTTTATTTTCGTCCGGAGTCTCATCCCGACTTGTGGGGGAATCATAGTCTCCATCATCCTTTCCTCACATGGGACAATGATCTAATAATGATGATCATCACACTTTCATTTACTTACACTACTAGGAAAAAGCTTATAGGCAGTAGCTTACTAGTAGCGCGGTATATTGACCCCACGCTACTCTTAATTACTAGTAGCGAGCTATATTGATCCATGCTACTAGTAAATATTACTAGTAGCGTGTGGTCTAAAAAACATGCTACTAGTAAATATCTCTAACCATACCCTACGGACAGGCCGTAGTAGTAGCGTGGGTTGTATAACACACGCTACTACTAATAAAATAGTAGTAGAGTATGAGGTACAACACGCGCTACTACTATCGGTCGACAAAATCCGCTAGCTGACCCTACTTAGTAATAGCGGGTGTTTATGGGCATGCGCTACAACTAAGGGCACCATCCTCCTCTATCATGCACCGCTCAGAGAAAATCCCTCTCCCTATCCCTCTCTATGTTGTGACTCGTTGCCACTGCAACCACAGACGCCGGCCACCTCGCCTTGCTCCGGCGACTCTTGCCACCGCCAGGCACCCTCCTGAGCTTGACCACCTACGATGCGTCCTCCCCTCCAGCTGGATTCGGCGCTCGTGCCCACTAGCAGCCCTCCCCGTGGCTAGGGATTCGGGCGCGGCGGGGCCTCCTTCCTCTTCCTATCTCTCTCCCACCCTGTGTCCAATCTCTGGTCGAGTCTTCTCTTCTAGATGTGTAGAGAAGAGGGAGATCCAGCACGCCTCCATGCCACGGACCCTTGACGAACGAAGGTCGAGGCGGCCAGGAGCACAAAACAAGCCGGGAGTGGCAACAGTTACAGCGGAGTAGAGTGGCGGCGGCGTGATGAACCAACCCCTCTGTTGATTCTTGCACCTTCCCGCCTCTGCCACCCCTTTGGTGAGCCATTGTTATAGCTCTCAGGTTCCGCCCGGTAGGTGCTCGACGAATTGCCCGCCTGGACTCGCCGCCACCGCCGGCGGCGACACCTGGATTCGACCGGCGACTATCCTCTCCAGTGCGAAAAGCAACAGTCTCTCCTCGCAGGCGCAGATAACCCAACAGCCTCTCCTCATGCTTCAACATCTTCACTTTTAATCTTAAGATTTATTCCACTAAGATACTGGATCTGGATGCTTGCTGGCTTGCTGTTGTTTTCTTGTGACGTGTAGTCTGTTATTATTGCAGGGATGACTACTATTATTGATGGACTTGCTATGGCGATGTTAGTAGCTCCTTGCATGTTTTTACTGTCATGGTTCTCAATTTAGCTGCTACTACTCTCGAGCTAAGGTAAACACACACTCAACATTAAAAATAGTAAATCAAATACCATTTTCTGGATTCTTTTAAAAGAATAGTTGTTGGTTCTGTATAAAGCTTTGTATCTAGTAATACTTGTTGGTTCCGTATCAATCTTGATTTTATAGGAACTAGTCGTCAACCCGTGCAGCTGCATGGGCTAACAATAGAAAAAAATGATAGTGAAAATTATTGACACGCATCTGTTGTATGTAAGAATATGAATTATAGAGGAAACTTCGTATCCAAGTAGAAAATGAGTGGATTCCTCTTAGTAATATTGCTTTTACATCAGAATAAGTGGCAATTCGATCAATAGGAAAAACAGAAAAGTTGTCATATTACACTCTTTTTGTAATCCAACAACTCTTGTAGAATATCAAGTGATCCTAAAATGGCCATGAATCAATGTATCGAAAATTGTCACGCACTAATGTTGTTGGAATTCTGCTATATGACAATAATCTAGACAAATATGTTTGCGATATTTTAGGTGTTAAAAGCACAAAAAGCAAATCCTTATTTAATTTGTAAGTTCTAAAGGTGTTACCAAATGTACGAACAAAAATATAACCTGTAGGGAAGTAAAATAATGAAGTTTCACTTGATAATATAATCAAACAACCTATATTTCTGTATGCAAACTTCATTTTCCAAATCTGTCAATAAATACATAAATAATTGTTAGAAAACATGTAGGATTACCCATTGATTATACTTACAGGCATCCTACAAAAAATATATCTAGCTAGAGCCCGTGGAACCTGATACTAAACACCTTATCTTTTGGGTCCATGAAAAGAGAGTAACAAACATTCTAAAACCATTCTATATTTGACGCTAAATTTATTTGGGACTGTACATGCTAAATGCTATGTTGGCCCACATTCTCTATACTATTTAACTGCTACCTAAACTACTTCTCAACCCATCAATTCGATGCCCTAATATCAACCCATGATATCCCTTTTTTAAAGCTTATCAGATAGAAAAGACATAGTGTGTTTTCAGGGAAAGCATACCAATTTCCCAAGAAGGTGCATATTCTTGTGGATTATTTATATCGAGCAAATCACTATGAAATGACTGTGTAGGGGATGAACCTATCTCAGAAAACCAGGTAATGCCAAAATGACTAATTACCTCAGCAACAATGCAGGATATTTCATCAACATCCTGTTTCCTTGACCTGCATCTGAAATTTCCCACTGTACAGCAGCAGTAGCTAAAAGAATATGCAATGAGCAGAGAGCTTCTCAAGAATTGAACTGAAACAGATGATTAGCTGCACATTGAAATATCCAATTCTAGCAAGACCCATGATAATCTCTGTGTGCGGGGAGACCAAGTTCTTGAATCAGCAATGCTCCTCTGCAGCCTGTGCCCTTTCGCAAGGCAAGTTTGGCACCTGATCTGCTATGAATCCCAGGTCTGACGCTCAAGATTTCAGATCTTCTGAGTTTGATGGCATATTGATAGAAGTTTTTTTGCTTCTTGTCCTAGGAAATGTGCAGTGATGGTGATGCAGAGCATCCCAAGGTCATCCCCATGGACCCAACTACATCTCCTATGACACCACTCGGACCCATGACACAAGCACGGGCAAGTGCTCTTGAAACCGAGATGACATCTCTCCTCTCACAATTCCACTTTGATGCACATGAGACATGGCTACTACCTCATATGGACACATTGTGCATACTCAAGTATGAAGGAGAAGCTAAGGAGCGAGGAGAAGAAGGAGAGGAAGATGGATGTGAAGATGGAGACGAAGAAGAAGGGTTGCAGGAAAAGTCCCAGCCACCGGACGACCAGCTGGGACCGGGCGTCCGGCGCCTGAAGTATCAGCCGAGCCCCAGCGAGCGGACGTCTGGTCTAGACCGGACGACTGGTGCCCCTGCACTCGAGGCAAAGGAGCGGACGTCCGACCCAGACCGGACGACCGGCGCGACCGAACCCGAGCCAACATCAGCGGAAGTCTGGAGCTACCGGACTTCTGTCACCCCCATCATAGAATGAATCCAGCGGACGTCCGGAGGAGATCGAACGACCGGATGCTCATGAGACACCGGACGACCGGTCCCCAGCGGACATCCGGTACCTGGCTGTGTCCAGTCTCGGGCCCGAGGCCCATGTACCCCTCCTTTCGCCCCATTTGCATTTAGACTATATATAGCCCTCCTATTCCTTCTAGCGAGGGTTAACAAAGGATTTTCTCATATTTTGTGTGGGATCTTTGCTCATCCACTTGGACACCTTCTCCACGGAGATTCGAGCCTCCACCGGAGAAGATCCCCCAAGCGGATTCAAGACCCCTTTTAGGGAAGAACTCAAGACCTCCTCACGGAGAAGACCGGCTACCCTTGTATCGTCCTTAGTTGTCCATGGATCGTATTCTTTCCTTATGTACTCGAGGATCTAGCACATGCATGTGTGACTTATTCGTGTTGGTTTAGTGTTACCTCTTGTGTTTCCCCTTGTGTTTTCCCTCGTTTCTCTCCTCGTGTTCTTCGTGTTCATCACGGGATCTGCTCCTTTTGTGAAAGATCGGCCGATTAGGGTTCCAACCTACATCATCTTGGCATCAAGATCCTCGTTGATCATGATTTCGGAGCCTCCCCGTTGTGTTGCTAGCCTAGTTTTTGTTGTTTTTGAACCAAATTCGAAAATTCCCCACAAAAATAGCCCCAATTTTTTTGTGATTTGTTGGTGTGTTGAAATTTTGTTGGATTTGATCAGTGGATTTGCTTTGTTTTGAGTGGATCTAGATTTTCCCCCTTGTCTCCACCCTTTCCATCCACAAAATCCTCCGGATTCGACGAATTTCCACATCTCCACAACGAAACCTAGTTGTTCATCCCATGCCCAAATTTCGCCCATGCACCGGATGTCCGACACCTACCGGACGTCCGATGACCGGACGACCGGCCCAACCCGGACGTCCGATGAACCCTAACAAAACTGAATTTTTTCAGTTTTGCACCACCACCGCCCCACATTTCCGCATACGCACTCCTACCACCTATACACCATCACCACTTCCGCATACCACCACCATTGCTTACCCGTTTCATACTCAGACACGTGTTGCCACTTTGAGCTTTGAGAATTTGAGTTGCGGTTCCATATCCTTTTGTGTTTCGGCTATCTATGTACGGTTCGACATCAACATCACCGCCGCCCATCTTCGCCACAGATGCGTCATTAACAACGACCACCTCAACTACATCTTGGTATTCGGTCTGCCATTTTGACACCATACCGTAAGCAAGAACGGTAAGCTCGCCTTGGTATTGGACATATCACTCTTGCCATTACATTGATAGCCATCATAGCCTTACTCCTTTGTGTTGCTTACCCATCGAGACTAGCCTTTGAGTATTGCCGGCAACGAGACTTATGCACATTAGTGATCATACTTCCCATAGCATACATACATCATTGTTGCATATCTTGGTATTCATCTCTTGTGTCACAAGGTTGTCATCGCATACACAATTGCTATCTTGGTTCGTCAAGCATTGCTTGAGAAAAGAGATCAAACATCAAAGAGCCAAACAAGCTTTTAAGCAAAAAGGAAAGATAAGCAAAGAGCTTCTAAGCAAGAACGATAGCATCATACAACATTAAGATTGTCATACTAGATCATCTTGGATCATATCATAGAAACACCTTGCATAGAGCATACTTGGGATAGAAGTCGTTGCATTTTTGCTAAATAGGTTGTGCACAAGTTCTTGTATCCGCCTATTGTGCAATCTTGCTAGCGTCTCTCTAGTGTTGTGCAACAAGAGCATTTTTGTGGGTTACACATTTTGGCTCATCCTTGGTTGCACGACCCCACTTATCCTTTTGCGTGTGTGTTCCCGTGTACCTTATATGCTTGGTTTACTTGTTACATTACATCTTGCGAATCTTTTCCAACATTATTGAAGCTCACTTACAATTGAATTAAATTTTGTGCCACCATCAAAACCAAACTCCACCATAAGCTTTTACTTGTGTAGGTGTGAGAAACCGACAAGAATTGGTACCCATTGTGCTATTTCCTTGTCCACATTGGAGTGATCATTGATCCACTTTCAACTTCGGTCAAGGTAAATTTGGTATTCGTTCTTCTCTTTCTACCACTCACATTTTGTATCTTGGAATGATGGATAGGCCAAGTACTTCTACCAACCCACTCTTCATTGAACATGACGACGACATGAACTCCTACGTCACCAAGAGCCACCTCTTTGGTGCACAACATGCTTTGCATCAAGAGCAACAAGCAATGAGTGAATGCATCGACAACCTCGCCGCCGACTTGCGACTCTCCGAGCAACATACAAGGGACTACTTCGACCACAAGCTCGACGATCACAAGCAAGAGCATGACGCAAGGATGTACGAGATTTGCGCTTTGTTTCTCAACCACTCTTCTTCCACTTCGTCCTCTTCAAGAAGGAGCCGTTGAAGTCGACACTCCGACTTCACCCTCTCCGGCTCAAGTACACCGACATCGAACACTCTACGCCGTGCCGCGCGCAATGATTGTCAAGCAAGCCTCAATCCTCTATGCGACACCGACTCTCAAGAGCACCGACAACGTCAACCCGAAGAGGCTTTTGCACTAGCACGAGAACGGCAACGACAATGCCAACATGAAGAGGAAGAGTGAGCGCGCCTTCATCAAGATGCACAAGATGCCGAGGCACAACGCCAAGAACAACAACTCCGTGATGCTCAAGCACTTGCGGCGCAACAAGCCCTCCAAGATTCAAGTCGAGTCGTAGCCAACCGAGGCCGACAAGCTCGTGAACATGAAGAAGCACTTCGCGAGAAGTTCAAGAATGAAGATTTCACGCTCGCGTGCATCGTCAAGCTCCTCAAGTTCCTCCTCGAGCTCGACAAGCGCCTCCACAAGCTCGCCAATAACATCAAGTTCATCAATAGCATGACGACAATGGAAATCCTCCACGACGAGAGAAACATGAGGTTGACAACCCTCCTCACCAAGAGCGACACGAGCTTGAAAATCATCTACAACACAGGCATCATCATCCCGACCCCAACACAATGAAGAGCAATGCTACGGATCTTGGGGAACGTAGCAGAAATTCAAAATTGTCTACGCATCACCAAGATCAATCTATGGAGAAGTCTACCAACGAGGGAAGGAGAGTGCATCTACATACCCTTGTAGATCGCTACGCGGAAGCGTTCAAGAGAACGGGGTTGATGGAGTCGTACTCGTGGTGATCCAAATCACCGATGATCCTAGTGCCGAACGGACGGCACCTCTGTGTTCAACACACGTACAGCCCGGTGACGTCTCCTACGCGTTGATCCAGCTAGGGAAGAAGGAGAGGCTGGGGAAGACTCCATCCAGCAGCAGCACGACGGCGTGGTGGTGGTGGAGGAGCGTGGTACTCCATCAGGGCTTCGCCAAGCACCGCAAGAGACGAGGAGGGAGAGGGGTAGGGCTGCGCCAAGAAGGAGAGGAACTCATCTGTTGGCAGCCCCAAGTCCTCAAGTATATATAGGGGAGAGGGAGGGGTGCGCCCCACCTAGTGTTCCACCCTAGGGGCGGCGGCTAGCCCCAATCCCATCTAGGGTGGCGGCCAAGTGGAGGGGGAGAGGGAGGCGCACCAGGCATGGGCCTTAAGGCCCATCTGCCCTTAGGGTTTGCCCCCTCTTCCCTTTAGGCGCATGGGCCTTGGTGGGGAAGCGCCCCAGCCCACTTAGGGGCTGGTCCCTTCCCACTATTG
Organism: Triticum aestivum; assembly: GCF_018294505.1. Classification (NCBI taxonomy): domain Eukaryota; kingdom Viridiplantae; phylum Streptophyta; class Magnoliopsida; order Poales; family Poaceae; genus Triticum; species Triticum aestivum. The sequence goes on along the minus strand of NC_057812.1, from coordinate 52,513,913 downwards.
GCACATGTATGCCTCCGGGGCTGGTGGCCCCACCTGGTGGACCCCCGGACCCCTCCAGTGGTCCCGGTACACTACCGGTGATGCCTGGAACACTTCCGGTGGCCAAAACCATACTTCCTATATATTAATCTTTACCTCCGGACCATTCCGGAACTCCTGGTGACGTCCGGGATCTCATCCGGGACTCCGAACAACATTCGGTAACCACGTATATCTATTTCCTATAACCCTAGCGTCATCGAACCTTAAGTGTGTAGACCCTACGGGTTCGGGAGTCATGCAGACATGACCGAGATGAATCTCCGGTCAATAACCAACAGCGGGATCTGGATACCCATGATGTCTCCCACATGCTCCACAATGATCTCATCGGATGAACCACGATGTCGAGGACTTAATCAATCCCGTATACAATTCCCTTTGTCTATCGGTACGATACTTGCCCGAGATTCGATCGTCGGTATCCCGATACCTTGTTCAATCTCGTTACCGGCAAGTCTCTTTACTCGTTCTGTAACACATCATCTCGTGATCAACTCCTTGATCACATTGTGCACATTATGATGATGTCCTATCGAGTGGGCCCAGAGATACCTCTCCGTTTACACGGAGTGACAAATCCCAGTCTCGATTCGTGCCAACCCAACAGACACTTTCGGAGATACCTGTAGTGTACCTTTATAGCCACCCAGTTACGTTGTGACATTTGGCACACCCAAACTATTCCTACGGTATCCGGGAGTTGCACAATCTCATGGTCTAAGGAAATGATACTTGACATTAGAAAAGCTTTAGCATACGAACTACACAATCTTTGTGCTAGGCTTAGGATTGAGTCTTGTCCATCACATCATTCTCCTAATGATGTGATCCCGTTATCAAAGACATCCAATGTCCATGGTCAGGAAACCGTAACCATCTATTGATCAATGAGCCAGTCAAGTAGAGGCTTACTAGGGACATGGTGTTGTCTATGTATCCACACATGTAACTGAGTTTCCTATCAATACAATTCTAGCATGGATAATAAACGATTATCATGAACAAGGAAATATAATAATAACCAATTTATTATTGCCTCTAGGGCATACTTCCAACAACGGAAAGCTCAAGTTCACCATGCCCAAGTTCAATGGAACCAACAACCCCGAAGAGTACCTCTCATGGGCATTGAAGGTCGACAAAATCTTCCATTTGCACAACTATGAAGAAGAGAAGAAGATCGCGATGGCATCCCTTGAGTTCCAAGACTATGTCCTCATTTGGTGGGAACAAGTCATCGAGCGCCGAGAGGCAAGAGGTGAACCACCCATCACTACTTGGGCGCAAATGAAGGATGTCATGAGATCACGCTTTGTGCCTACCTACTACAACCGCGACCTCTTCAAGAAACTCCAACTACTCAAGCAAGGAACCAAGAGCGTTGAAGAGTACTATGATGTCTACTACACAACCTTCTTCTTGTAGACGTTGTTGGACCTCCAAGTGTAGAGGTTTGTAGGACAGTAGCAAATTTCCCTCAAGTGGATGACCTAAGGTTTATCAATCCGTAGGAGGCGTAGGATGAAGATGGTCTCTCTCAAGCAAGCCTACAACCAAATAACAAAGAGTCTATTGTGTCCCCAACACACCCAATACAATGGTAAATTGTATAGGTGCACTAGTTCCGCGAAGAGATGGTGATACAAGTGCAATATGGATAGTAGATAATAGTTTTTGTACTCTGAAAATATAAAAACAGCAAGGTAACTAATGGTAAAAGTGGGCGTAAACGGTATTGCAATGCGTTGAAACAAGGCCTAGGGTTCATACTTTCGCTAGTGCAAGTTCCCTCAACAATGATAACATAATTGGATCACATAACTATCCCTCAACATGCAACAAAGAGTCACTCCAAAGTCACTAATAGCGGAGAACGAACGAAGAGATTATGGTAAGGTACGAAACCACCTCAAAGTTATTCTTTCCAATCAATCCGTTGGGCTATTCCTATAAGTGTCACAAACAGCCCTAGAGTTCGTACTAGAATAACACCTTAAGGCACAAATCAACCAAAACCCTAATGTCACCTAGATACTCCAATGTCACCTCAAGTATCCGTGGGTATGATTATATGATATGCATCACACAATCTTAGATTCATCTATTCAACCAACACATAGAACCTCAAAGAGTGCCCCAAAGTATCTACCGGAGAATCACGAAGAAAACGTGTGCCAACCCCTATGCATAGGTTCATGGGCGGAACCCGCAAGTTGATCACCAAAACATACATCAAGTGAATCACGTGGTATGCCATTGTCACCACAGATACGCATGACAAGACATACATCAAGTGTTCTCAAATCTATAAAGACTCGATCCGATAAGATAACTTCGAAGGGAAACTCAATTCATTACAAGAGAGTAGAGGGGGGAGAAAACTTCATAGGATCCAACTATAATAGCAAAGCTCGCGATACATCAGGATTGTATCACCTCAAGAACACGAGAGAGAGAGAGAGAGATCAAACACATAGCTACTGGTACATACCCTCAGCCCCGAGGGAGAACTACTCCCTCCTCGTCATGGAGAGCACCAGGATGATGAAGATGGCCTCCGAAGAGGGTTTCCCCCCTCCGGCAGGGTGCTGGAACGGGTCTAGATTGGTTTTCGGTGGCTATGGAGGCTTCTGGCGGCGGAACTTCCGATCTATTGTGCTCCCCGATCGTTTTAGGGTATATGGAGATATATAGGCGGAAGAAGTACGTCAGGGGGCCACGAGGGTGGAGGGCGCGCCCCCTACCTCGTGGCCTGCTCGAAGCTTCCCTTACGTGCACTTCAAGTCTTCTGGGCTTCTTTCCTTCCAAAAATGAGTTCCGTCAAGTTTCAGGTCAATTGGACTCCGTTTGATTTTCCTTTTATGTGATACTCTAAAACAAGGTAAAAACAGAAACTGGCACTGGGCTCTGGGTTAATAGGTTAGTCCAAAAAATGATATAAAAGTGTATAATAAAGCCCATAAACATCCAAAACAGTAGATAATATAGCATGGAGCAATCAAAAATTATAGATACGTTTGAGACGTATCAGCATCCCCAAGCTTAATTCCTGCTCGTCCTCGAGTAGGTAAATGATAAAAACAGAATTTTTGATGCGGAGTGCTACTTGGCATTATTGTAATGTAATTCTTCTTAATTGTGGTACGAATATTCAGATCTGAAAGATTGAAGACAAAAGTTCATATTGACATAAAAAATAATAATACTTCAAGCATACTAACTAAGAAATTATGTCCTCTCGAAATAATATGGCAATAAGAAAGTTTATCCCTACAAAATCATATAGTTTAGTCATGATCCATTTTCATCACACAAGAATGCTCTCATCATGCACAACCCCGATGACAAGCCAAGCAGTTGTTTCATACTTTAGTAATCAAACCTATAAACTTTCACGCAATATATGAGCGCGAGCCATGGACATAGCACTATGGGTGGAATATAATATGATGATGGGGGTTATGTGGAGAAGACAAAAAGGAGAAAGTCTCGCATCAATGGGCACTACTAGGAAAAGTCCTACTAGTGGCGCACCTGTTTTGCCTACTAATGGCGCACTACAGGTGCGCCACTAGTATCACGCCATTAGTATCTGGTATACTAATGGCGCACCATGCAGTGCACCATTACTATAGCCCACAGTGCGCCATTAGTATGCCTCCCAGGGGACCATATTTACCCATGTGCTTTGGCATACTAGTGGCACACTAGTGGATGATGCGCCATTAGAGTCCTCTTTGCAGTGCGCCATTAGTGTGCTAAGTGGTGCGCCACTAGTATGGATATTAGGGATTTTTTTTCTTTTCTGATATTTGCACAGGTTACAAAACATATTACTGCACATAATATAGAGAGCACAACATATAAATAGCATATTTATCGAATACAATAGAAGATTAGTCTCCGAATACAATTCATCATATTAGTCTCTGAATTTAAAATACCGAACAAAGTTAGAACATTACAAGTCTTGAGACCACAAGTAGCGAGTTTGTCGTCACATTACAAAGTCGATATCGATCATCTAAACTACCATCACATAGAAGAGAGCCGTGGTCGCGATGAGCATCATCGCGATGAAACTGGTCTTCATCTGGTTCCTCCTCCGCTCCCTCCTCTCTCCCGCTAGATAGCACGCGTATCTAGCTTCCGCCTTCGCCCTAGTCGTCAAAGCGGTGAACCTGTCGCCGACACTCCTCCCAGTCGTCGTAGACTCCAGGAACCTTACCCTTGTACACGACATACGACAGCATCTCTATGCACTAGCCAAACAAAACATTAGTAACAATTCACAGACAATACATAAGCAATATATAAGTATGCAACAAGAGGATCGGAAGAGAAAAGCAACACATTAATAGCACGATTCATGGTCCTACTAATAAATAGCATCGATTACATATAAGTTGAAGGACTGTCCAAACCAAAGAGACATACAAGTTCATTAAAGTTTAATTACAACATGAGCCAATAGATGTTTCAGGACTACACATAGCATCACTACTTTCGACTTGACTCAAGGGACCAGAGCATGGATGAAGCCACCGTCACTCGTGATGGTCATGAAATCGCGGTCGTTGTCAGCCTGCATTTGTAGCGTTGTGTCTATCTCACTGTTGGACAGTTGATATCTGAGGTAGAACTGCCCCGAGGTACGAAGGACATCTTGATGGATGATTTCCGCAAACTATGACTGGATGTGAAAGAATTCTTGTCTGTTGTCCGCGTCCTAGATTTCTGACAAGCTCGCGGCCCAATCTTTGAGATTATTTGGTAGCAGAAGGTGATTATGGTCCCGTACGATCGCCCACATGTGATGGAAGGCGTAGTAGGCATCCTTCTGACCGCCAGGCGGCTGCTTGGCGAAGCAGAACATCGTATTGTGGGAAAACACGTGCTTGCCATACCTATGAACTGGCCTGGTGAAGGTGCCTCCATATTTGGCGTAGCCGGGGAGAACATCATCAAGAACTTTCTTGATATTTGTGTAGTCTTTCTTCGACTGACGGTCTGAGCCGAAATACATGGCCATGGAATATTTCGGGCTTAAGAGGATGAGTGTGCAACATGTGTCACTGCACAAAACACGGAATGTTAGAAAAAAAACGATCGAAATCTAAGAAATCATATGTTACGGGGCGGTGAGGGGATGACTTACTTCGGAAAGTAAGGCACGAGGAAGTTATCCTTATCTGGGTTTGCCAGAATGACGCCTTCGAGGTAAGAACTCGCGACTTGCCGGTTCCCAGCGCCGCCCAAGATCTTGGCACGCATGTAGAAGGGTTCGACTATCACGATGTCCGGGGTCTTGTCTCTAATGATCTGCATCTCCATACTCAGCGAAAATAGCCGAATGAAGGTGTAGTGCAGCGGATGAAGGTTAAACATAGCGAAGATGTCATCAAACCATAGGACGATCGTACCCTCGATGGTGTTATCCACAAAGCCCTTGCCCTCTAGCACCTTGGCGACGAAAACCAGGTATGCCACATATTTCTCTGTGAGACGCCGCTTCTCCAAAGAAAGAACACTGTCATGCAGACTCCGCATAGCACTGGTTGCAGCATTGAGCATATTAGTCGGTAGCATCGGCCTACCCGCCACATGCAACCTCCTCGAGATATCCTTAGGTGAAGGTGGCCCGTCCTGAGCATAGATCGTACTCGGTGCCGGCTGGCTCGCACCCTTGTTACTCTTTCTTTTTCGTCCCTTCTTCTTCTGCTGTAATGGGATCGAGTTCTGCTCACAGACCGCCTTCTTGAGTGTGTTGGGGCTGATAATATTTCGCACCTCGGCTATCTGAGGCTCGGTGAAGATGGTAGCTGGAGGCGTCTCCTGAGAACTGAACGCTAGACGACGCCTGTTGCAATTTGGTTTCTCCGCGGTACCAGCATGATCGCGGTCATCTTTTTTAGGGTTGGGTTCTTGAGAAGGAGGCCCGAAGAATTCGTCACCGTACCCATGTTCGGCAAAGTACTTATCGACGTTGGTGAATGTACCATCGTCATTGTCATTGTCGTATGGATCCTGTGCCATATGCATGTTCGGATCCTGTGCCATAGGGATGTCCGGTAGCGTTGCGGCGGTCTTGCCATGGCTTGGCGCCGGCACGATTGGCGGTGTTGTCTGTAGGGTGGTGTCCCTCGCCCCAAACGAATCTAGCTCTTCGGCCAAAGCAGGGGCCAGCTTACACAGGCGCTGAGGGTCATCACATCATCTTCGTCGGCCCCAACGGGTCGAATCGGAGGTAACAACTCGTCGCAGCCTAGCAGCACCTGAACCGGTTCAACCCTATACACGGTGGGTGGCATCGGATTACCGTGGAACACGGGGTTCCCCGGTTGAACGATTCTGCCCTTGGCGACATCGATCAACTCGCCGCCACGAAATGCACGAGAGTGCATGGAACGTCGGCGGCGCCCTGCGAAAACATGTAGGGCGTTAGGGATGCCCAGTCAAAGGCAAGGAGACAAAGTCATCTCCCGAGAGGCTTAATCAGTTACCGTGATGGCGTCGAGCTCGGTTAATATCGAGGCACCGCCAACGGCAGGCGTGCAACTGACAGAGGGGCCGCTTGCTGCCGAGGTGCCGGCCGGCGTACACCCGGGTGCATTCAGCTCCAATGCCCGTGCCGGCGTCGGAGACACCAATACCGCCTCCACCGGAGACACCAATGGCGCCGCCTGCGTGTTGTGTGAGTTGTTGGCCGTGAAGCTGGGAACCGGGGCGGCCCCTGTTGGCTTCCCGCAATCCACGTCGTTGGCCCCTGAATCAAGGTAGGCACAATGGCGGTGAGCGTCGATCCCAGTTGTTGTTGCACTTGCTCTTGGACCATCTCCGGAATCCACGCCACTTGTGCCTTGAGTTCTTGAACCTCGCGCAACTGGCTTTCCGAGCTGGTCTTTCTATCCTTTTGCCCACCAGCGTTATAGTATGACGACCATTTTGTGGACAAGCCTTTGCCGGCCACACGACCAGCTGACGACGGCTTACTGAGCTTATCCTTGTTTTTCATTACGTTCAACGCCCTGTTTAGAGTGCTGTCCCAAGGGGTGCTCTGAGACGACCCCGCGCTACTGCTTTCAGTCTCCTGCGGAAGGAATGTGAACCATTTAGAAATTCTGCTTCATTAATTAGAATGCAACCATATGGAGCTAATTACGAGGGGGTGTATTCCTTACCAGAACAAGCTCAAGCGCCCTGGTCTTCGGATCCGTGGTAAGCTCGTTTGTTACCGGGTCCTCCTTGTACTGGGCCCTGACATAGTTCCTGGTCTGCTTGTCACGGTATTTCTTGAAGCGGGGCGGTAGGCCTTGCTCGGCACACTCCGCGTCCTCCTTGTCCCATATAGGCTCCGCCACTCTGTAACCGCCGGGACCGAGTTTGTGTTCCCCTAAGTTCAACTCCCGCATTTCTTTACCCCACTGACTTGAGTCGGAGGTTGCGCTGCTCTCGCACCTGATCTTGAACTCCTTGTAGTCATCTTCGTTGATCGAAGGATTTTTCGCCTTGATCTTCTCATAACTATCACCTTTGTCAATCATTCTCTTCACCGCGGTTCTCCAAGTAGACAGGGTCGTGCTCATCATCGTGAGGGCGGCACTATTCACCTTATTCCCGGAGAGGCATGTGTGTAACGCCTCGAGACCGATGTGCCAGGTGTCTTCCAGTTATTCGCTGTTGTTGCCTTGTAATTTGCCCGTGTGTTGCATTTCATCATGTCATCATGTGCATTGCATCATCATGTTTTCAAAACTTGCATCTGTCCGGGTTTCCCCAGTTCCGTCCGTTGTCCGTTCTGAGCCCAACCACACTCGCACGCGCCCGCGGCATGTCCGATATATTATTTTATAAGTGGCCGGAAAATGTTCTCGGAATGGGTTGAAAGTTGGCATGCGGTCTTATTATAGTGTAGATAGACCGCCTGTCAAGTTTCATCGCATTCGGAGTTCGTTTGATGCCCCAACGATTAACTATAGCGACAATAGAGTCGGTCAAACGTCGGATGTTTTCGGTCTCCGGAAACAGTCGCCGGGTCTCTCTCTCTCTCTCTCTTCTCTTCTCTCAGCTCGAGACCGTCTACACAGCCCACTGCTTACCGCCAAGCCCAACCTAACCTCTCTCGTCAGCCTGCGGCCCACCCCTCGCGCGTCTGAAAATTGTCCCAGACCCAACCCGAGCAGTCGTCACCGTCGTGTCCGAATCATCCCCAAACATCTACAAAACGTCTCCATTTTGTTAGTTGGACTTCTTAGTCTATTTTTCTCGACCGCCCAATTACGATCGGACGGACCGAATACTCCCCTAACCTAATCCAATAACATATATATATTGACCAACCCTAAAATTTAGGTCGTTTGTCCCACCGCCGCCGCCACTCCATCGATCTCAACACCACCAAGCCACCTCAGTGGACCTCGCTCGAGCTCCACCGGCTACCACCAGCAGCAGCAAGCAAAGGCACCGGAGCTCCTTCCTCTTCCTCCTTTGCCCGAGGCTGCTGCCTCCCTGTGCCCTCGTTCCCGAGCTCCATCGAGAGGAGAGGAGCCCCCGCAAGCCACTGCTCCGCCCCGCTGTCCTCGTCGTTAACCCTCGCAAGCGTCGCCCCGACCCAGGCCAGTGCCCGGCTTCCCTCTCCTTCCTTCTCCCCATCTTGCTTCTCCTCCTCTCATGGCTCTCTCTTCCGTGGAGTGCAGGAACCCCATCGCCCGCTGTTTGTCACCGTCCACCACGGATCCACGCAATCTCCGACCAGATCCGACTGGCAGTCCACCGCACTTGCCCGTTCCGGCCGGATCCCGGATCCCGGCAGCTAGGCCCCGTCCCCGGTCGCCGGAGAGCCCCTGCTTCAAACCCCTGCTGCTGTTTGTGTTTCTTCAGAGAAGAGGACAGCAGCGCCTCGTCCCGCTCCTGTTGACCACGCCCCGCCTGCATCGCTCCTCTCGCCATGCCCGGATCCACCGCCGCACCGTCCTGGAGCCTCGCCAAGTCCCTGAAGCCGTCGTGCCAAGTCCTCCTGCGTCGCTCCCAAGACCGGTCGCCGCCCTGCTGCCATGTTTCGCTGCACTGAACCGCTGCGTTCTTCAGCTTCGTCAGAACACGAGGGAGACCAGGCTTCGTTGACCCTTTCGATCGAGCCAAGCAGGCCGGCCCAGCGCACCCTCTGCGGGCCTCCTTCCTCTCCACCGCCTTGGGCCAAAGCCCATGGTGAGGCCCCAGTGCCCCCCTTTTTTTGTTTTTTTCTCTCTGTTGGTCCAGCCTGCCATGTTTCGGCCCATTGGTATTTTTTTTTCAGCGCGGCGATTTTCCTTTTATTCCAGCGAATTACAATTTTACAGAAAAACCCTCATACTCCATGCATATTAAAACTCAACAACCGTGCATCGGACTAAAACAATTTATATATGAAATATGCTTAGTTTTTCATCTAGTTTCATAATATGTCATTTTCATCCATGTTTAGAATGTTTAAAATGTTGTTTGCATATAATTTGCCCCTATGCCATGTTAAAATACTTTAATTCATAACTAAATAAACGTAACTCGGATTTTAATAAACTTTATATGTAAATGGGGCAGAAAAATGCCTAGTTTAACATGATGCACTCATCTAGGATGTTTAACAACTCTAAAATTATGTTTAGGGCAGAACAGTACCAAACCCAATATATGCATATGAGGGTTTTCCAGACTTGTTGTTTGTTGTTCCGGCCTCATTTAAACTTGCCTATGTGGGTAGTTTTCATATGCTTCACCTCTTTCCATGCTAACCAACATTTAATTTTGTACCTAAATGAGAGAGAACTAAATAAGTCATGTGGTGTTTTCTTCAAAATGCAACTCAGTTGCATATTGAGATCCACTTAATTTGTAGTGTTGTTTGTTGCATTTTGCCATGCCATGACATGCATATTTAAACCGGACATGCATCATACTTGTTTGCGCATCATGCCACGTTTATGTGGTGGTTGTTTACTATGTTGTTTGCTTCTTTCCGGTGTGCTTCTTTGGGTTGGTTCCGATAACGTTGCATTGTGAGGATCCGTTCGACTACATCCGCTTGTCTTTGTCATGGACTCGTTCTTCTTCCTTGCGGGATTTCAGGCAAGATGACCATACCCTCGAAATCACTTCTATCTTTGCTTGCTTAGTTGCTCGCCTTTTTGCTATGCCTATGCTGCGATACCTACCACTTGCTTATCATGCCTCCCCATATTGTTAAGCCAAGCCTCTAACCCATCTTGTCCTAGCAAATCGTTGTTTGGCTATGTTACCGCTTTGCTCAGCCCCTCTTATAGCGTTGTTAGTTGCAGGTGAAGATTGGAGCTTGTTCCATGTTTGGAACATGGATATTTTGTTGGGATATCACAATATCTCTTATTTAATTAATGCATCTATATACTTGGTAAAGGGTGGAAGGCTCTGCCTTATGCCTGGTGTTTTGTTCCACTCTTGCCGCCCTAGTTTCCGTCATATCGGTGTTATGTTCCCGGATTTTGCGTTCCTTACGTGGTTGGGTTATAATGGGAACCCCTTGACAGTTTGCCTTGAATAAAACTCCTCCAGCAATGCCCAACATTGGTTTTACCATTCGCCACCTAGCCTTTTTCCCTTGGGTTTCGCGGACCCAAGGGTCATCTTTATTTTAAACCACCCGAGCCAGTACTTCTCTAAGTGTTGGTCCGAAACGGGCAGCCAGTGGGGCCACCTCGGGGCAACTCGAGGGCTGGTTTTACTCGTAGCTTGACCTATCTGAGTGTGCCCTGAGAACAAGATATATGCAGCTCCTATTGGGATTTGTCGGCACATTCGGGCGGTGTTGCTGGACTTGTTTTACCATTATCGAGGATGTCATGTAATCGGGATTCTGAGTCTAATCGTGTCTTCCCGCTAGAAGGAATATCCTTCGTTGACCGTGAGAGCTTGTGATGGGCTAAGTTGGGACACCCCTGCAGGGATTTGAACTTTCGAAAGCCGTGCCCGCGGTTATGGGCAGATGGGAATTTGTTAACGTCTGGTTGTAGAAAACCTAAAGTTGACCTTAATTAAAATACATCAACCTCGTGTGTAACCGTGATGGTCTCTTCTCGACGGAGTCCGAGAAGTGAACACGGTGTTGGAGTAATGCTTGATGTAGGTTGTTCTAGGATCACTTCTTGATCATAGTTGTTCGACCGTGCTTTGCCTTCTCTTCTCGCTCTCTTTTGCGTATGTTACCACCATATATGCTAGTCGCTTGCTGCAGCTCCACCTCATACATTTACCTTACCCATAAGCTTAAATAGTCTTGATCACGAGGGTGCGAGATTGCTGAGTCCCCGTGACTCACAGATACTTCCAAAATCAGTTTGCAGGTGCCGATGAGACCGTGCAGATGACGCAACCAAGCTTAGGAGGAGCTCGATGAAGATCTTGTCATTTGTGTTGTTTCGTTCTAGTTGATCAGTAGTGGAGCCCAGTTGGGGTCGATCGGGGACCTTGTCGCATTTGGGGTTCTTCTTTTATTTTGGTTCCGTAGTCGGACCTTGATTGTATTTGGATGTTGTAATGTTGTATTCATGTCTTTGTGTGAAGTGGCGATTGTAAGCCAACTATGTCTCTTTTCCCCTATTGTATTACATGGGTTGTTTGCGAAGATTACCTCACTTGCGACATTGCTTCCAATGCGGTTATGCCTCTAAGTCGTGCTTCGACACGTGGGAGATATAGCCGCATCGAGGGCGTTACAGTGTGTTTGCAAAGTCAGTGGGGAACTTGTATCATTGGTGCAACTTTGTGAAGAGGAGGTTGCGCAAATTCCCTCGGTCCTTATGCCTTAGGTTCTCAGTGTTCATCGAGACGGTGCTCCAGAGAATACACCCAAGCTGAAGCGAGTACCCCTTGACTAATTATTTGGGCGCCGTTGGATGCCCGTCGGAGTTCACTTGAGTAAATTCCTCCTTGACGGTGTGGATCATGTTCGGGCGCCGGTCCTTCCATTGCCTCTTCGGTTGGATGCCACCTGTGCGTGCACTGCCATCATCAGTGGTGGCATCCTCGGCGGCACCATCAGTGGTGTCATCCCCGACGCCACTAGGGGTTGTGTCGTGGGTTTGTCACAATAGATGTCCTTGTGAAAGGACTTAGTCATGGAGCCATCGCAACGGGTTAACTTAAAGGGGTTAAACCGGACAAGGGGACACGGAGAGTTTATACTAGTTCGGCCCCTTCGATGAAGGTAAAAGCCTATGTCTAATTGTGTTTTGTATTGCTTAGGTTTTGAAGGCCAGGGAGCGAATCCGCTTTGTCTGGCTCTCGAGTTGTTGTCTGTCCCCTGAACCGCTGCCGGGTCGTCCCCTTATATACATGGGTTGCGCCCGTCGGTTTACAGAGTCCCAAAGCTGGATCATAAACGTTTCCGGTTTGGTCTCTACACTCCCTATCTTACAAAGCAAGTTACATGATTAAGCCAGTTTACATCTACAGGCCTTAACTCACTTCTGGGCCTTGGGCCTTCGTAAAGCGCCATCATCTTCACATCTTCATGGGCTTCTAATGTTCATAAAGTTAATCCGGTTACTCCTGGCCGGTTTACGTCCAGTAGTAATATCCCCAACATTAGGCCCCAGATTGATTTGAACAGGTTTCATGTCAATCCTTAGTAAAAACTTCATCTTCCACATCTTCTCATAGTTTGGCAAACCACCGTGACATCATCTTCTCAGATCGTGGTAAATCGTCGTGACGTCATCTTCATTAATGGTTCTTCGACAATCGAGGCGACAGCTCTGCCTCACTTCCAAGTTTTTGGCTCCTCGATTTTTGTGCCTGATACCTATCCCTTGCCTTTATAAATAAGACCGGGGAGTCATTTTCACTTTTCCCCCTCGTGCCTCTTCGCGTCGTCTTCCTTGCGCTGCTCATCCTCCAGAGCTCCGCCGCCACCGTCGACTGTCGCCTCTGCTCTGACTCCGGCCGCTGCATCACCCTGAATGTACCAGAATACTGCGGCATCTTGTTTTTAGGGTTTCACTGCTCGTCGGAGTTCATTGAAAAACTCAGTGTTGTTCTTCTCTTTTCTTCTCTGTAGCATCCCAGGCTAGGTTGGACCTATTATCCTTGTGCGACCGTAGCCGTAATCATATTCTCCTCATTAGACTCTCTCTTTATATCAAGACCAACTTATCTGAATCTGCTAAACTTTTTAAATACCTGAAGCTTGAACCTGAATATTTTCCAGTTTCTGTCATACCTTAGATCCAAAATTTTCATATAACTTTGTGAAATCTGTTTCCCCTTACTTAGGTATTTTTAGATCTCACACCAATATAGGCGGTTTAACTTTGCAAGAATGACAATCAGGTATACACCATTAGTCCCCTTGTTGAACCGCCAATGTACTTCCCCTTATAACCTGTATTTAATAAATTCTTGTATGGAATTGCCAACTCCGGTTTAACGATATGTTTATATCCTTGATATAACGTTGTCCTTCATTATTATATTAGCCTCCGGTTTACGCAATCTTATGTACCAGTATATGTTTATACCATTACATCTTGTGTGTCATCCTGAATGATCTGTAAACCGGCGTTTCTTCCACAGCTTTTTTGCTCTATAATGGCCAAGAAATTTACCGCTTGCAACTGGGCTTGTTCCCGGGTCACCATGGAACAATTGAACGATATGGTTAGCATTGGTACCTTGCCTAAGAAGACTGAGATTAAATGGAGAGTTACAGGAGCAGAAAATCCTCCGACCCCGAGGCAGGGTGAGGTGGTGGTCTATGTCGACCACATAGGCCGTGGCTTCAAACCGCCAGGGTCAAAGTTTTACCAAGATGTGCTTGCCAATTTCCAACTCCATCCTCAAGACATCGGGCCCAACTCAGTATCCAATCTATGCAACTTCCAGGTCTTCTGTGAAGTGTACTTACAGGAAGATCCAACTGCGGAGCTGTTCCGGGACTTCTTTCACCTAAACTGGCGCACATAATTTGTAAATGGCCCCAAACTGAACTTGGTGGTGTCTCAATTCAGAAGCGGAAAGAAGTTGAATTTCCTCATGCCAAACTGCACAGCCACCCAAAGGAATGGAACCCGACTTGGTTTTACTGCAGAGACACTTCTCCTGAAGATGAGAACCCCCTCCCAGGCTTTCGTGATCACCGGCTTTCCAACACCCATCCGATGCCGCAACGCTTAATTTCCACAAAAAGGGCGAAATATGCCCCTCTACTCGCCAAACTCTGGGCTTATATAGCCAAGGCTTTAACAGGTGTTGATTTCGTGCGCTGTTGGATATCTTGGAGCATCTTGCCGCTAAGCTGGCGTCCCGGTTTAATGTGTGACTACACTGGTGAGGTTGAAGACCCTCAACGCCATTGCAACATTCAAGTGACTGATGAAGAAGTCACTGAAAGTGTAAAGAAAAATTTGAATGAATCGGAACTATTCTGTAGTCAAACCGGCTTGAATCCCTTCTATACCAAGAACAAACCGCCTGCTGTAAGCACTATTCTTCCTTTTCATCATTGATATCTTTTAATTTGTGCAACTTGTAATCCTTCTTATGTATATGTATGTATAGGGTGATGATCCCTTCTGGAAACGGAAAATCGTAGAAAAAGCAGTAAAGCCAACCGGGGATAAAGCGGTCAAACCATTTGGCCCCAAAACCAAAGTCGTCAAACGGACGTCAAAACAGAAGACGGCTGACCGGATCAACATGGAACTTGATGATGATGCTGATGATCCGGAAGTTGAGGTAGAACTTGACTCACTTGGCTCCCTTTTCATGCATCTCATTAATAATGATCTTCCTCAGGAGGACGCAGAAGGCAGTCAAGCTGATGATGTTGAGGTAATTACCCTTTCCTCCAGTTCAGACTCTAAGCCAACACAAAAAACCCGTCAAGCAGTCCGGAAAGTAACCTTTTCTCATCCTCTTGCTCATTTGGATCCAACATTTATTTTGAAGACTGAGCAGCATGAAGCTCGCCAGACAACCCGGCACAGTGGCCAACAGGTTACTTCAACTGGTTTACCTGACACCCCAGTTCAGAAGCACCGGTCTGAGGTCTCTCCTACTCCTGACAATTCTTATCCCAAGGCAGGTTATTTCAGACAACCTCTTAATCTGTCTGATTCAAATTATCAGGTGACACCTCCCTCATCCTCTGGTGAATCGACAACAACTCTACTCCCCCCTTTGAAAACTGTGGCTGGGTAAGCTTTGTAACCTTTCATCTCAATATGTTGTAAATCTGGAATAAAATGTTAACCCTCTCTTTAATTTTGTTTGCAGAGCCAAAGCCAGACCCAGCAAGAAAGCTCGGGTCAACAATCCACCCGAAGACCCAGACACTTTTGAAGAAGAACCAAGAGGTCATCCGGACCAGACTTGTGAACCAGAGGGCCCTCATCCTGAAGCCGCCTCTGACGACCCACCCCTTCAAGGCCAAAACACTGATGAACCAACAGACGCTGAGCCTGCCGCACCTAACACTGAACCGGCAGAGCCAAACCAGGCTAGTCCGGTGAGAGATGCTGAGACTCCATTATGACCAGCCAAAAAAACTGAAGGACAAGGAGACGATGTTATCATTACTGGAATGGGACACAGCTCTCCTAGCCATCCCATAATCTTGGCTCAACATAGTGCCAAAGAAGAGCAGGCTGCTAGGGAAAAAGGCAACTGGAGTAGTGATTTATCAAATTATGCTCATCTCAACGCTAAAGAACTTCACTCTGGCTTCTTGAACCGTCTTCACTCAAACCGGCACTATGAAGCCGGTTTGGTGAATTTTATGAAGGAGCGATATGAGGTATTTTCATCTCCCTTTGTTCGTTGATTCAAAGTTGAAATACTAGCCCAAGGAGCCCCCAATGGCCATTTTTATGATGTTAATCATAAACCGGGTCTTTGTAGCACTTTAAGTTTCTCGTCATTGATCCTCCAAATGTCAGGTCTCTTAATAAAAACCAAGACTCATCTTTTAGTTATTAGATAGCTTTCCGCAGCGTAGCCCCCAAAGGCCGGTTTAACTTGGCAAGTTAATCCGGGTTTTAATGCATGCATCCGTTTTAGAACAGACGTACATTAGCCCCCAAGTGTCCAGGATAATGCTTGCATTGTTCTAGAGACTTGTATAAAATGTAGTACTTTAGAGCAAGTAGGCATTAGCCCCCAAGTATGAAGTGCATAACTTGTTATACGCTTTGTACTTAGTACGTATATATATCTTGTTGTTTAATATACCTTCAATGTTGCAGGCTGAACTGAGGAATAGAGATGCCCGAAACTCTGACTTGCAAGAGAATGTGAAGTCACAACAAGCAGAAGCTGCAAAAGCCAAAGAGGAGCTGACACAAGCCCTGGCCGTAATGGAAAAGCTGAAAGAATCTTTCAACAAAGATCGTGCTGACTGGGAAACTGAAAAATCTGGTTTAACCAAAAGAGCTGAAGACGCCGAGGCATCCCTGAAACCAATTGTAGATGAACTAGCTGGTTTGAAACGGCAAATCAACGCTATGACTTCTGCTATATTTGGTAAGTATCTCCTTATGTGCTTAGCGCAATTCAATGAACCTTATCATTGACCAGAATATTGACATAAACCCTTGGCAGGCACTCGGATTGCTCATCTTGGTACAGACATGCAGATGAAGCTCAAAGCAGCGTATACTTTGATTGAACAGTTATACTCTGGGTCTCAGCGGGCTATTTGCACGGCGGCTTACAACAAACCGGCACCAACCCTGATAAAAGAAACACTTGAGAAGCTGGCCATGTTACCAGCCCGGATTGTCAAATTGAAGAAGGCAGCTGCCAGAGCAGGAGCTTTAACCGCACTTATTCGAGCCAAAGCCTGGATTCCAGACCTTGAAGCGGAGGACATCATTAAAGGATACCCAGGCGTGAAGGAGGACGGTTCAGAGTTCGACAATGATGATCTCAGGCGGCTGACCAAAGAGATGCGGCCAATAGCCAGCAAGCTGGCCAAAGACACAGACTTGTCCCATTTTCAACCGGCTTATGATGCTGAAGGGAAAAGACGGGCTGCCGAAATCCAAGAAGTTGAAGAACTTGTGCCTCCGATTCGTAAGCACACTTATGCTCCTGATATTAATCCATCCAATCTTATCCATGAAGAGGCAGTGTTTCAAGATTTAACTGGAATCGATTGGTCGACGGTTGATTTCCAGCGTCTGGGGAGGGATGAAGAAGTGCCCACACCAACTGACCCTCAACCATCAAACCGTCCAGACGAAGCGTCTTGAACCGGTCACTGGTTTACTGGCTACTGTGTGCCGATACTTTGAAGAACAATTATGCAATTGGAGCCGCTTTGAAAGCTTCTTGTAATAGGATAGCCAAAACTCCGTTATCTGCCATGCCATCGAGCATGTTTTGTAATACCTCGTGACAACTTGTTCCACCTTTTGGGATATATTTATGCATAGCTCAGGAATAGTTTCGTTCCTGAATACAAAAACTTGCAAAGTGTCCTAGTGGTTTACCACTGGACGGGTTATGATGCTCAACATATATACAATACTTAGATGAATGATGAAAGTTGTTGTATAAAAAGTACTATGTGCAACATACCTTGTTGGTTGACCAACTGTTTTGGTAAAGGTGCTAACACCAATCCGGAGTGATAGTAACTCCATCCTTATAATGCCGGGTTGTGATAATAAACCGTACCGGGATATAACAATCACCGGGTTTTCTTTATAGCACTGGTGATTTAGTCAAACCAGACCGGGACAATGAACACCGGTTTATAACTGATCATGCACTAACAACTTGTAGTTGAAAGGCAAGCTGGGTCAAGGACACCGGTTTATCAGAAGACATTTATGAACTTTTAAAAAGTAAAAAAAATCTTCAACAAATA
Organism: Triticum aestivum; assembly: GCF_018294505.1. Classification (NCBI taxonomy): domain Eukaryota; kingdom Viridiplantae; phylum Streptophyta; class Magnoliopsida; order Poales; family Poaceae; genus Triticum; species Triticum aestivum. Next base: position 52,495,990 of record NC_057812.1, on the reverse strand, counting down.
AGACTCAAAAAGGAAATATGCAAGGCTTTTTACGAGCTGCCGGCTCCAAATCGAGGCTTTTCATGGGCTGCCAAGCCTCTGAGTTAAACCATTTAACAAAGCCTTTTAAGATGGGCCTCCAATTAACCAATCGTCGTTTTAACTTTGACAAGTTCAGGATCTATAAAAGATTGACTTGTCAAACATTCGGCGGGTCATACCAGGATTACCTGGACAGGAGTGGCTTACTTGATGAAGGCAGGTTAACCCAGGTTTTTAGGTGAATAAACCAGTCTTCCAAGCCGTGGCTTGATAGCCAATTACAAGGGTCCTTTCAAACTCTTTGTTGCTTTGCAAAAAAGAGCCCCCAAGTAACTCAGTGGGTTCCCATGTTTGAGTTTGTGCTTTGTGCAACACTCTCTTTGGCCCCACATATTTTCCTTTGTGGCTTAAACGCCTATCAAGAGGTGTAGCTATGGTGTGATAACAACCAAGCCCCCTAGTGATACCCCTTCATGGTTTTAAACCAATCAAAAGGTGTAGCTATGGTTCAGATATAACCAAGCCCCCTAGTGACTTTCTTTATATCCGTGCGGCTGCAGAGACCGGATTAACAAAACACTCCGCTTGGTCCATAAACTCTTATGAGCACACACATGATGTAAAAAGAACAGATACCCCGCTTGAATGGAGGCTCCGGTTTATTATATAATATATACATTGTCATAAATATGTACATATGAAGAGCTTTATGGCTCAAGTATAATAAGGCCGAAGAAGAGCTATGTTCCACGGCCGCTTGGTCTCCTCCTCTGATTTACGTGAGTCTTGGTGCTCTCGAACATCAATGAGGTAGTATGACCCGTTGTGCAGATTCTTGCTGACCACAAAAGGTCCTTCCCAAGGTGGAGATAACTTGTGCATATCCGTTTGATCCTGAATGAGCCGGAGCACTAAATCGCCCTCTTGAAAGGTTCTGGTCTTAACCCGACGGCTATGATATCGTCGAAGATCATGTTGATAAATCGTTGAACGTGCTGCTACGAGGTCACGTTCTTCATCCAACAGGTCCAGAGAGTCTTGACATGCTGTCTCATTATCCTCTTCAACATAAGCTGCCACCCGGGGCGAATCGTGACGGATGTCACTAGGGAGAACCACCTCCGCTCCATAAACCATGAAGAAAGGTGTGTATCCTGTCGACCTGTTAGGTGTGATCTTGATGCTCCATAACACAGAAGGTAATTCCTCCACCCAACAACCCGGTGTCCGTTTCAAAGGAACCATAAGCCGGGGTTTAATACCTCTCAAAATGTATTGATTTGCCCTTTCCGCTTGACCATTAGACTGGGGGTGAGCCACGGATGCTATATCAAGCCGGATGTGCTCACGTTGGCAAAATTCCTCCATCTCTCCCTTTGACAGATTAGTACCATTATCAGTTATAATGTTGTGTGGAAAACCAAACCGGAATATCACCTTTTTGATGAATTGAACCACCATGGCCGCATCACACTTCCTGACTGGCTCTGCTTCCACCCATTTGGTGAATTTATCAACTGCCACTAATAAGTGGGTTTTTTTGTCCTTGGATCGCTTGAAGGGTCCAACCACATCAAGCCCCCAAGTCGCAAATGGCCAAGTTATTGGAATCATCCTCAACTCCTGAGCCGGAACGTGAGCACGACGTGCAAATTTTTGACAGCCGTCACATCTTTTGACCAAATCCTCTACATCGACATGTGCTGTTAACCAGTAAAAACCGTGGCGAAAAGCCTTAGCAACCAAAGACTTTGAGCCAGCATGATGACCGTGTTGGGGAACGTAGTAATTTCAAAAAAATTCCTACGCACATGCAAGATCATGGTGATGCATAGCAACGAGAGGGGAGAGTGTTGTCTACGTACGCTCGTAGACCGACAACGGAAGCGTTGACACAACGTAGAGGAAGTAGTCATACGTCTTCCCAATCCGACCGATCCAAGTACCGAACGTACGGCACCTCCGAGTTCTGCACACGTTCAACTCGGTGACGTCCCTCGAGCTCCGATCCAGCCGAGTGTTGAGGGAGAGTTTCATCAGCAAGACGGCGTGATGACGGTGATGATGTTCTACCGACACAGGGCTTCGCCTAAGCACCGCTACGATATGACCGAGGTGGGATATTGTGGAAGGGGGCACCGCACACGGCTAAGGAATGATCACGAAGATCAACTTGTGTGTCATGGGGTGCCCCCTTGCCCCCGTATATAAAGGAGGGAGGGGGAGGTGCGGCCGGCCCCTAGGGGTGCGCCTGGAGGAGTCCTACTCCCACCGGGAGTAGGACTCCCCCCTCTTGCCTTGTTAGACAAGGAAAGGGGAAGGGGGAAAGAGGAAAGGGGGGCGCCGCCCCCCTTCCTTGTCATATTCGGACTAGGGGGGAGGGGGCGTGCGGACTGCCCTGGCCGGCCCTCCTCTTCTCCCTTAGGGCCCATGTAGGCCCATTAACCCCCGGGGGGGTTCCGGTAACCCCCCGGTACTCCGGTAAAATCCCGATTTCACCCAGAATGATTCCGATATCCAAATATAGGCTTCCAATATATCAATCTTTATGTCTCGACCATTTCAAGACTCCTCGTCATGTTCGTGATCACATCCGGGACTCCGAACAACCTTTGGTACATGAAAACACAAAAACCCTAATTACGATCGTCACTGAATTTTAAGCGTGCAGACCCTACGGGTTCGAGAACTATGTAGACATGACCGAGACACGTCTCCGGTCAATAACCAATAGCAGAACATGGATGCTCATATTGGCTCCTACATATTCTATGAAGATCTTTATCGGTCAGACCGCATAACAGCATACGTTGTTCCCTTTGTCATCGGTATGTTACTTGCTCGAGATTCGATCGTCGGTATCTCAATACCTAGTTCAATCTCGTTACCAGCAAGTCTCTTTACTTGTTCCATAAAACATCATACCGCAACTAACTCATTAGTTGCAATGCTTGCTAGGCTTAAGTGATGTGCATTACCGAGAGGGCCCAGAGATACCTCTCCGACAATCGGAGTGACAAATCCTAATCTCGAAATACGCCAACCCAACAAGTACCTTCGGAGACACCTGTAGAGCTCCTTTATAATCACCCAGTTACGTTTTAACGTTTGGTAGCACACAAAGTGTTCCTCTGGTAAATAGGAGTTGCATAATCTCATAGTCATAGGAACATGTATAAGTCATGAAGAAAGCAATAGCAACAAACTAAACGATCAAGTGCTATGCTAATGGAATGGGTCAAGTCAATCACATCATTCTCCTAATGATGTGATCCTATTAATCAAATGACAACTCATGTCTATGGTTAGGAAACATAACCATATTTGATCAACGAGCTACTCAAGTAGAGGCATACTAGTGACACTCTGTTTGTCTATGTATTCACACATGTATTATGTTTCCAGTTAATACAATTCTAGCATGAATAATAAACATTTCTCATGATATAAGGAAATAAATAATAACTTTATTATTGCCTCTAGGGCATATTTCCTTGAGTCTCCCACTTGCACTAGAGTCAATAATCTAGTTCACATCGCCATGTGATTTAATACCAATAGTTCACATCACCATGTGATTAACACCCATAGTTCACATCGACATGTGACCAACACCCAAAGGGTTTACTAGAGTCAATAATCTAGTTCATATCGCTATGTGATTAACGCCCAAAGAGTACTGAGGTGTGATCATGTTTTGCTTGTGAGAGAAGTTTAGTCAACGGGTCTGCCACATTCAGATCCGTAAGTATTTTGCAAATTTCTATGTCAACAATGCTCCGCACAGAGCTACTCTAGCTAATTGCTCCCACTTTCAATATGTATCCAGATTGAGATTTAGAGTCATCTGGATCAGTGTTATAATTTGCATCGATGTAACCCTTTACGACAAACCTTTTGTCACTTCCATAATTGAGAAACATATCCTTATTCCACTAAGGATAATTTTGACCAATGTCCAGTGATCTACTCCTAGATCACTATTGTACTCCTTTGCCAAACTCAGGGCAGGGTATACAATAGGTCTTGTACACAGCATGGCATACTTTATAGAACCTATGGCTGAGGCATAGGGAATGACTTTCATTCTCTCTCTATCTTTTGCCAAGGTCGGGTTTTGAGTCTTACTCAACTTCACACCTTGTAACACAGGAAAGAACTCCTTCTTTGACTGTTCCATTTTGAACTACTTCAAAATCTTGTCAAGGTATGTACTCATTGAAAAACTTATCAAGTGTCTTGATCTATCTGTATAGATCTTGATGCTCAATATGTAAGCAGCTTCACCGAGGTCTTTCATTGAAAAACTCTTATTCAATTATCCCTTTATGCTACCCAGAAATTCTATATCATTTCCAATCAGTAATATGTCATCCACATATAATATCAGAAATGCTACAGAGCTCCCACTCACTTTCTTGTAAATACAAGCTTCTCCAAAAGTCTGTACAAAACCAAATGCCTTGATCACACTATCAAAGCGTTTATTCCATCTCCGAGAGGCTTGCACCAGTCCATAAATGGATCGCTAGAGCCTGCACACTTTGTTAGCTCCCTTTGGATCGACAAAACCTTTCGGTTGCATCATATACAACACTTCTTCCAGAAATCCATTCAGGAATGCAGTTTTGACATCCATCTGCCAAATTTCATAATCGTAAAATGCGGCAATTGCTAACATGATTCGGATAGCTTAAGCATCGCTACGGGTGAGAAGGTCTCATCGTAGTCAATCCCTTGAACTTGTCGAAAACCTTTCGCAACAAGTCGAGCTTTGTAGACAGTAACATTACTGTCAGCGTCAGTCTTCTCCTTGAAGATCCATTTATTCTCAATTGCTTGCCGATTAACGGGCAAGTCAACCAAAGTCCACACATTGTTCTCATACATGGATCCCATCTCAGATTTCATGGCTTCTAGCCATTTTGCAGAATGTGGGCTCACCATCGCTTCTTCATAGTTCGTAGGTTCATCATGATCTAGCAGCATGACTTCCAGTACAGGTTTACCGTACCACTCTGGTGCGGATCTTACTCTGGTTGGTCTACGAGGTTCGGTAGTAACTTGATCTGAAGTTTCATGATCATTATCATTAGCTTCCTCACTAATTGGTGTAGGTGTCACAGAAATCGGTTTTTGTGATGTACTACTTTCCAATAAGGGAGCAGGTACAGTTACCTCATCAAGTTCTACTTTCCTCCCACTCACTTCTTTCGAGAGAAGCTCCTTCTCTAGAAAGGATCCATTCTTAGCAACGAATGTCTTGCCTTCGGATCTGTGATAGAAGGTGTACCCAACAGTCTCCTTTGGGTATGCTATGAAGACACATTTCTCCGATTTGGGTTCGAGCTTATCAGGTTGAAGATTTTTCACATAAGCATCGCAGCCCCAAACTTTCAGAAACGACAACTTCAGTTTCTTGCCAAACCACAGTTCATAAGGCGTCATCTCAACGGATTTCGATGGTGCCCTATTTAACGTGAATGTAGCCGTCTCTAAAGCATAACCCCAAAACGATAGCGGTAAATCAGTAAGAGACATCATAGATCGCACCATATCTAATAAAGTACAATTACGACGTTCGGACACACCATTACGCTGTGGTGTTCCGGGTGGCACGATTTTGTGAAACAATTCCACATTGTTTTAATTGAAGACCAAACTCGTAACTCAAATATTTGTCTCTGCGATCAGATCGTAGAAACTTTATTTTCTTGTCACGATGATTTCCACTTCACTCTGAAGTTTTTGAACTTTTCAAATGTTTCAGACTTATGTTTCATCAAGTAGATATACCCATATCTGCTCAAATCATCCGTGAAGGTCAGAAAATAACGATACTCGCCGCGAGCCTCAACATTCATCGGACTGCACACATCAGTATGTATTATTTCCAATAAGTCAGTTGCTTGCTCCATTGTTCCGGAGAACGGAGTCTTAGTCATCTTGCCCATGAGGCATGGTTCGCAAGCATCAACTGATTCATAATCAAGTGATTCCAAAATCCCATTGGCATGGATTTTCTTCATGCGCTTTACACCAATATGACCTAAACGGCAGTGCCACAAATAAGTTGCACTATCATTATTAACTTTGCATCTTTTGGCTTCAATATTATGAGAATGTGTATCACCACAATCGATATCCAACAAACCATTTTCATTGGGTGTATGACCATAGAAGGTTTTATTTATGTAAACAGAACAACAATTTATTCTCTTACTTAAATGAATAACCGTATTGCAATAAACATGATCAAATCATATTCATGCTCAATGCAAACACCAAATAAAACTTATTTAGGTTCAACACTAATCCCGAAAGTATAGGGAGTGTTCGACGATGATCATATCAATCTTGGAACCACTTCCAACACACATCGTCACTTCACCCTTAACTAGTCTCTGTTCATTCTGCATCTCCCGTTTCGAGTTACTACTCTTAGGAACTGAACCAGTATCAAATACCGAGGGGTTGCTACGAACACTAGTAACATACACATCAATAATCTGTATATCAAATATACCTTTGTTCACTTTGCCATCCTTCTTATCCGCCAAATACTTGGGGGCAGTTCCGCTTCCAGTGACCAGTCCCTTTGCAGTAGAAGCACTTAGTCTCAGGCTTAGGACCAGACTTGGGCTTCTTCACTTGAGCAGCAACTTGCTTGCCGTTCTTCTTGAAGTTCCCTTTCTTTCCCTTTGCCATTTTCTTGAAACTAGTGGTCTTGTTAATCATCAACACTTGATGCTCTTTCTTGATTTCTACCTTCATCGATTTCATCATCATGAAAAGCTCGGGAATCATTTTCATCATCCCTTGCATACTATAGTTCATCATGAAGTTCTACTAACTTGGTGATGGTGACTAGAGAATTCTGTCAATCACTATTTTATCTGGAAGATTAACTCCCACTTAATTCAAGCGATTGTAGTACCCAGATAATCTGAACACATGCTCACTGCTTGAGCTATTCTCCTCCATCTTTTAGCTGTAGAACTTGTTGGAGACTTAATATCTCTCAACTCGGGTATTTTCTTGAAATATTAACTTCAACTCCTGGGACATCCATATGATCCACGACGTTCAAAACGCCTTTGAAGTCCCAATTCTAAGCTGTTAAGCATGGTGCACTAAACTATCAAGTAGTCATCATATTGAGCTAGCCAAACGTTCATGACGTATGCATCTGCTCCTGCAATAGGTCTGTCACCTAGCGGTGCATTAAGGACATAATTATTCTGTGCAGCAATGAGGATAAACCTCAGATCACGGATCCAATCCACATCATTGCTACTAACATCTTTCAACTTAGTTTTCTCTAGGAACATATCAAAAATAAAACAGGGGAGCTAAACACGAGCTATTGATCTACAACATAGATATGCTAATACTACCAGGACTAAGTTCATGATAAATTAAAGTTCAATTAATCATATTACTTAAGAACTTCCACTTAGATAGACATCCCTCTAATCATCTAAGTGATCATGTGATCCAAATCAACTAAACCATAACCGATCATCACGTGAAATGGAGTAGCTTTCAATGGTGAACATCATTATGTTGATCATATCTACTATATGATTCACGCTCGACCTTTCGGTCTCAGTGTTCCGAGGCCATATCTGCATATGCTAGGCTCGTCAAGTATAACCTGAGTATTCTGCGTGTGCAAAACTGGCTTGCACCCGTTGTAGATGGACGCAGAGCTTATCACACCTGATCATCACGTGGTGTCTGGGCACGACGAACTTTGGCAATGGTGCATACTAAGGGAGAACACTTTTATCTTGAAATTTAGTGAGAGATTATCTTATAATGCTTCCACCGAACTAAGCAAAATAAGATGTATAAAAGATAAACATCACATGCAATCAAAATATGTGACATGATATGGCCATCATCATCTTGTGCCCTTGATCTCCATCTCCAAAGCATCGTCATGATTTCCACCGTCACCGGCATTACACCATGATCTCCATCATCTTGATCTATATCAATGTGTCGTCACATGGTCGTCTCGCCAACTATTGCTCTTGCAACTATTGCTATCGCATAGCGATAAAGTAAAGCAATTATTTGGCTCTTGCATCTTATGCAATAAAGAGACAACCATAAGGCTTCTGCCAGTTGCCGATAACTTCAACAAAACATGATCATCTTATACAACAACTTATATCTCATCACGTCTTGACCATATCACATCACAACATGCCCTGCAAAAGCAAGTTAGACGTACTCTACTTTTGTTGTTGCAAGTTTTACGTGGCTGCTACGGGCTGAGCAAGAACCGTTCTTACCTACGCATCAAAACCACAATGATAGTTTGTCAAGTTAGTGCTGTTTTAACCTTCTCAAGGACCGGGCGTAGCCACACTCCATTCAACTAAAGTTGGAGAAACTGACACCCGCTAGTCACCTGTGTGCATAGCACGGCGGTAAAACCAGTCTCGCATAAGCGTACGCATAATGTCGGTCCGGGCCGCTTCATCCAACAATACCGTCGAACCAAAGTCTGACATGTTGGTAAGCAATATGGCTTATATCACCCACAACTCACTTGTGTTCTACTCGTGCATATAACATCAACGCATAAAACCTGGCTCGGATGCCACTGTTGGGGAACGTAGTAATTTCAAAAAAATTCCTACGCACACGCAAGATCATGGTGATGCATAGCAACGAGAGGGGAGAGTGTTGTCTACGTTCCCTTGTAGACCGGCAACGGAAGCATTGACACAACATAGAGGAAGTAGTCGTACGTCTTCCTGATCCGACCGATCCAAGTACCGAACGTACGGCACCTCCGAGTTCTGCACACGTTCAACTCGGTGACGTCCCTCGAGCTCCGATCCAGCCGAGTGTTGAGGGAGAGTTTCGTCAGCACGATGGCGCGATTACGGTGATGATGTTCTACCGACACAGGGTTTCGCCTAAGCACCGCTACGATATGACCGAGGTGGAATATGGTGGAAGGGGGCACCGCACACGGCCAAGGAATGATCACGAAGAACAACTTGTGTGTCATGGGGTGCCCCCGTATATAAAGGAGGGAGGGGGGAGGTGCGGCCGGCCCCTAGGGATGCGCCTGGAGGAGTCCTACTCCCACCGGGAGTAGGACTCCCCCCCCCCTCTTGCCTTGTTGAAGAAGGAAAGGGGAAGGGGGAAAGTGGAAAGGGGGGCGCCGCCCCCCCTTCCTAGCTTGTAATATTCGGACTAGGGGGGGAGGGGGCGCGCGGCCTGCCCTGGTCAACCCTCCTCTTCTCCCTTAGGGCCCATGTAGGCCCATTAACCCCCCCCCCGGGGGGGGGGGGGTTCCGGTAACCCCCGAGTACTCCGGTAAAATCCCGATTTCACCCGGAACGATTCCGATATCCAAATATAGGCTTCCAATATATCAATCTTTATGTATCGACCATTTCGAGACTCCTCGTCATGTCCGTGATCACATCCGGCGCTTCGAACAACCTTCGGTACATCAAAACACAAAAACCCTAATTACGATCGTCACTGGACTTTAAGCGTGCGGACCCTACGGGTTCGAGAACTATGTAGACATGACCGAGAGACGTCTTTGGTCAATAACCAATAGCGAAACCTGGATGCTCATATTGGCTCCTACATATTCTACGAAGATCTTTATCGGTCAGACCGCATAACAACAATGTTGTTCCCTTTGTCATCGGTATGTTACTTGCCCGAGATTCGATCGTCGGTATCTCAATACCTAGTTCAATCTCGTTACCGGCAAGTCTCTTTACTCATTCCGTAATACATCATCCCGCAACTAACTCATTAGTTGCAATGCTTGCAAGGCTTAAGTGATGTGCATTACCGAGAGGTCCCAGAGATACCTCTCCGACAATCGGAGTGACAAATCCTAATCTCGAAATACGCCAAACCAACAAGTACCTTCGGAGACACCTGTAGAGCACCTTTATAATCACCCAGTTATGTTGTGACGTTTGGTAGCACACAAAGTGTTCCTCTGGTAAACGGGAGTTGCATAATCTCATAGTCATAGGAACATGTATAAGTCGTGAACAAAGCAATAGCAACAAACTAAACGATCAAGTGCTATGCTAATGGAATGGGTCAAGTCAATCACATCATTCTCCTAATGATGTGATCCCGTTAATCAAATGAAAACTCATGTCTATGGTTAGGAAACATAACCATCTTTGATCAATGAGCTAGTCAAGTAGAGGCCTACTAGTGACACTCTATTTGTCTATGTATTCACACATGTATTATGTTTCCGGTTAATACAATTCTAGCATGAATAATAAACATTTATCTTGATATAAGAAAATAAATAATAACTCTATTATTGCCTCTAGGGCATATTTCCTTCAGACCGCAATCCCCTTCATGGATTTCTCGCAAAATATCACAACCCTCTTGAGGAGAAACACAACGCTGAATTGCTCCTGAAACGCTGTAACGATGTAACTCCTCGTTAAGTATGGTCATGGACTTGGAACACCGGATTATCTGTCGAGCCAACGTTTCATCGTCTGGTAACTCGCCCCGGTTCATGTAAGCCAGATATGGGATTGTCCAATCCGGTATGACGTGCAAAGCTGCCACTAATAGAGCCTCCGGATCAGAAATAGCCAACTCTTCTTCTGTTGGTACCTTGACTGACGAATTATGCAATACGTCAAGAAAGACATTTGGTGGAACCGGTTTACGCTGAGAACCAAGATGACTTAAAGCATCTGCCGCTTCATTCTTTCATCGGTCTATATGGTCCACCTGATAACCCTTGAAGTGACCAGCCACTGTATCCACCTCTCGCCGATATGTAGCCATGAGTGGGTCTTTAGAATCCCAAGTGCCAGACACCTGTTAAGCCACCAGATCTGAATCGCCGAAGCACTTAACCCGGCTTAAGTTCATCTCCTTAGGCATCCGAAGACCATGGAGCAAAGCCTCATATTTAGCTGCATTGTTAGTACAAGGGAACATTAAACGGAGGACATAAAAAAACTTGTCACCTCGTGGGGAAGTTAGTATGACTCCCGCCCCCGAGCCCTCCAACTGCCTGGATCCATCAAAATGAATAGTCCAATACGTATTATCTGGTTTCTCTTCTGGTTCCTGTAACTCCATCCAATCATTGATGAAGTCCATGAGTGCCTGGGATTTGATTGCTATGCAGGGTATATATTTGAGCCCATGAGGTCCAAGCTCGATAGCCCACTTGGCAATCCGGCCAGTTGCTTCTCTGTTTTGAATGTTATCTCCCAAAGGGGTTGAACTGACCACTGTGATGGGATGGCCCTGAAAATAGTGTTTAAGCTTCCGGCTTGCCATAAACACTCCATATACAAGTTTCTGCCAATGTGGATACCTCTGCTTTGACTCAATGAGCACCTCACTGATATAATAAACCTGCAGTTTAACCGGATATTCCTTGCCAACCTCCTTGCGCTCCACCACGATAGCCACGCTAACAGCTCGGGCATTAGCAGCCACATATAGCAATAACGGCTCCTTATCGATCGGTGCTGCAAGCACGGGCTGTTCAGCTAACTGCCTCTTCAGATCCTCGAACGCTTTATCAGCTGCCTCGCTCGAGACAAAGTTATCTGTTTTCTTGAGCATCGATATAAAGGGATGGCCTTCTCCCCGAGACGACTGATAAAACCTCTCAAAGATTTAATCAATCCGGCCAGACATTGAACATCATTGATACACGCCGGTTTAGCCAAAGATGTGATCGCTGAATTTTTTTCCAGATTAGCCTCAATGCCTCTGTTTGACACCAGAAAACCCAAGAGCTTGCCTGCCGGGACACCAAAAACACACTTCTCCAGATTGAGCATCATCTTGTAAACCCAGAGGTTGTCAAAGGTTTCTCTCAAATCATCTATCAATGTTTCCTCCTTTCTGGACTTTATCACAATATCATCCACATGTGCATGAACATTGCACCCAATCTGCTTATGAAGGTAATTCTGAACATAGTGCTGATAAGTTGCCTGGGCACTCTTGAGTCCAAAGGGCATGGAGACATAGAAGAAGGCTCCAAAAGGAGTTATGAAAGCTGTCTTCTCCTGGTCCTTGACCGCCATTTTGATCTGATGATAACCAGCATAAGCATCCAGAAAACACAAACGGTCACAACCTGTCGTAGCATCAATTATCTGATCAATGCGAGGGAGAGCAAAGGGGTCTGCAGGGCAAGCCTTGTTTAAATCTATGTAATCCACACACATACGCCAAGTGCCGTTTTTCTTAAGAACCAGCACCGGATTAGCCAACCACTCTGGATGAAAGACCTCCATGATAAACCCTGCGACCAACAACCGAGCTACCTCTTCACCGATAGCCTTACGCCTTTCTTCATTGAAGCGGCGGAGAAACTGCCGGACCGGTTTAAACTTAGGATCAATGTTAAGTGTGTGCTCAGCCAGTTCCCTCGGTACACTTGGCATGTCAGAAGGTTTCCACGCAAAGATGTCCCGGTTCTCATGGATGAACTCAATGAGCGCGCTTTCCTATTTGGGATCCAGGTTAGCACTGATGCTGAATTGCTTGGATGAGTCACCAGGAACAAAATCAATCATCTTAGTGTCTGTAGCCGATTTGAACTTCAACCCCAGATCATGTTCCGTAGTCGGCTTTTTCAAAGAGGTCATATATGCCGGATCAACTTGCTCCTTATAGAATTTTCAACTCCTCCGTGGCACAAACCGACTCAGCATAAGCCGCATCACCTTCCTCACACTCCAAAGCGATCTTTCTGCTTCCATGTACTGTGATAGTCCCCTTATGACCTGGCATTTTAAGCTGTAGATAAACATAACACGGCCTCGCCATGAACTTAGCATAAGCCGGCCGCCCAAACAGGGTGTGACACGGGCTTTTGATTTTTACCACCTCAAAAGTCAATGTTTCTGACCTCGAATCATAGTCATCTCCAAAAGCCACCTCTAAGGCTATCTTGCCCACTGGATATGCAGATTTACCAGGCACCACACGATGAAAAACGGTATTTGAAGGTTTAAGATTCTTATCTGTCAACCCCATACGGCGGAATGTATCATAATATAGGATATTGATACTACTTCCCCCATCCATGAGCACTTTGGTGAACTTGTACCCCCCAACTTGAGGGGCCACCACCAGGGCCAAGTGACCCGGATTGTCAACCCGGGGCGGGTGATCCTCTCTACTCCACAAAATGGGTTGCTCAGACCAGCGCAAATACTGAGGCATTGCTGGTTCAACAGAGTTTACTGCCCTCTTGTGAAGCTTCTAATCACGCTTACACAAACTAGTAGTGAAGACATGATATTGCCTACTATTTAACTGCTTGGGATTGCTCTGGTAACCCGACTGCTGCTGCTGCTACCGGTTCCCCTGATGGTTCTAACCTCCCTGGTTGCCTTGGTGCCCTTGATTGATGTGTCCAGTTTGGTTGCCTTGAAACCCTAAACCGGAACCGCCACCTCCGTAACCCGGCCCGTGGAAACCACCTCCTGAACCACCGGGCGGGCCATTATCATACTGGAACATATTGAAGTTCTTGAAATCCCGCATGATATAACAGTCCTTCCAAAGATGCAATGATGGCTCCTCCTTTGATCCATGCTTTGGACAGGGTTGATTTAACAGGCACTCCAAATTGGGGCCTGAACCTCCGCCCCTCTAGGGCTGCTTGCCCTTATGGTGCTGGCCATTCTATTGAGCATTGGTGTTAGCAACAAAGTCCAAGCTGCTGTCGGCCTTGTGCTTACCACTGTTCCCATGGCCTGCCGGATTATGCTGCTGACCCTTGGCGTTGCCGTTCTTCTTCCCTTTCCCTGGTTTGTCCTCCTCTGAGTCTGGGTCCTTGGTACTATCTGAATCGGCGTATTTAACCAAAGCGGCCATGAGCGTTGACATATCATTCCAGTGACGTTTGAGCCTCCCTAACTTCTGTTTGAGCGGCAGAAAACAGCAATTGCCCTCCAACGTTAGTACTGCGGTATCTACGTTGATACGATCCGATGAATGTAAATTCGCTGAGACCCGCTTAACCCAGTGGGTCGTGGACTCCCCCTCCTGTTGGACACAAGCAGCCAAATCCACGATTGACATGGGCTGCTTACAAGTATCTTTGAAGTTCTGGATAAACCGGTGCTTCAACTCGGCCCATGATCCGACGGAGTTAGTTGGTAAGCTCTTCAACCAAGTACGAGTTGTTCCTTCCAACAGCATGGTGAAGTATTTAGCCCACACTGCCTCATCCACATCTAACATCTCCATTGCCATCTCATAGCTTTCAACCCATGCATCTGGTTGTAAATCGGAGGTGTAATTTGGTACCTTACGAGGTCCCTTGAAGTCCTTGGGAAATCTCACATTACGCAAAGCGGGGGTGAGACATGGCACCCCTAAGGAACTGAATACCACATCTGGCTCTACTAAAGTGGTATGGTAAACCGGAATATGTTGACGCGCTCCGTGTCGAGCCGCTAGCTCGGCCTCCCAACGCGCGCGGCCGTGATCCACAACATCATGTGCATTAGTACCTCCCCCTACCGGGTTGTGTCCTCGCGACAAATTACGACGGCGTGCACTACTTGACACGGCCGGTTCATCCTCAACATGTCTGCTATAGCTCCTGCTCGTACGGGGAGTGGAATGAATCCTCTCGTGACTGTGCGAATATGCCTGCTGCTGATTTAGCGCCGTTTGAAGGAGATCTCTGGCTCGACGTGCCTCAATCGCGACTGGTGATTCGCCATCGGTTGGGAGAGCTGCTAGGCGTGAAGCGGCGGCTACAATATTGTCCAACGGGTTGGAATAATGCCCGAGAGGTGTTGGTACATACTGTGGCACAACGTTGTTCTGACGAGGTGGGTCCATCGTGCGCGGTTGAACCGGCGCTCTTGTTCCTGGTGCATCCGCCCGGTTCAGTACTAGCTGGTGACTAGCTCCTGCTCCTGGTGTGTTGAAGAGATTTCGCGGCTCATAACCCAACGGGAGATGCGATCGGTACATTTTTCACAGGACCTCTTCGAAAGCGTTCTGATCCAGCCTAATCCGATAGGCCTGTGCTTCCAATTCAGCCCGTTCTGTGGCCATCCTAGCGTTCTCCGCCGCTAGGTCCGCTTTAGCCTGGGCTATCTGATCCTTCACCTTGGCAATCTTCGCGTTGTGCTAATCCCTGGCTGCTGCATCCACCTCTGCAGCCATTAACGTTGCCAAAGCGTCGAACAGGTCAGACAGGACATGAGCCGGAGGCGGCGCAGAGCCTCCTGCCCCCGCCGGCGTGGCTGTTGTTGAACCGGAGAGCATTGCTGCAGCAGTTGATGAGTGAGGCGCCAACTGTGTACCGGCCATGAAGATAGCGGCCCGGTTTGGTAGATCAGGGGGGTCCGGAATACTGTTGCCCTTGGATCCCCCACCAATTCGGCCATCTTGTAACTGATAGAGCGATTCGGTCTCTCCAAAAGACTCGTCGTCAGAACAGACAATGGTTTCTCCATCGGACGCCGGTCCGTCCTCGTATTCTGCTCCATGGATAGCACCTACAAAGACATGCTTCATCATAGGCTGAACCGGCGATGAACTTGTACGCTGAGCCGTTTTGATGATGTCGGTGTAGGTGTCCGGCTCAGGGGCCAGTTTGCCAATCTTGCCGATAAAGACGAGAATCCCACCAAAGGGGACCCGGTACCCATATTCAATTGAATCGGCCTCGGGACCCCATCCTGCGTTGTCGATGTTGAGCTTGCAGCGACGACTCTCCATCAAAGTTGCCCTTCAAGAATTCGAAACCATCGTGCGATAGCCCCATGGTGGGCACCAACTATCGTGGGTTTTTCACGACAGATCTCCTTGTGAAAGGACTTAGTCGTGGAGCCATCGCGCAACGGGTTAACTTAAAGGGGTTAAACCGGACAAGGGGACACGGAGAGTTTAAACTAGTTCGGCCCCTTCGATGAAGGTAAAAGCCTACATCTAGTTGTGATTGGTATTGCTTAGGTTTCGAACACTACAAGAAATATGTCAACTTGTGACCACCACTATTGGTCATTGAATGGTCACATATTTCCATTTGTGACCTTTTTGTGACCAAAACATAAGGTCAAAAGCTGGCTGTCATAAACTGACTATAGCGACCTTTCTTCTGGAATGGTCGAAGACGTTTATGACCAAAATACGTCTACTGTGGCGTTTTGGTCACTAGCAACCTCCCCAGGCCACGTAGGCATCCAGCGTGGCAATCTGACGTGGCACAAGATTCAGCCCGGTCCAATTCGATTTTCTACATGGGCCTAGCCCAACAATTCGGCCTTTTTAATGTATTTTTTCTATCAATTTTTGATCAGCTTCATGGGCCAAGCCCAACATTGCAGCCTTTTTTATTGTTGGGTTGTGGCCTTTTTGTCTAAACGAATTTAGTTTTTCTTTTTTTCCCAAAAGAAGGGTCCACTAGTCAGATAAGTGGGTCCACTAGTCAGATGTGTCCCAATTGTTAGGTTCTGGTAACAGGTTTCCATTTGTCAGGTAAGTGGGTCCCATCTATCAGACTCATATTCTTCATATTTCAAGCAGTATTTAGATTGGCAGAGACAAAAACACACACAATACTTAAACAAGAGCAACTAGATCACATAATACAAGCTCTATCCGTGCCATTACAAAGGGCCATGTATAATACAATACTTTACAAGCTCTACAAGTGTAATATAGTACTACTTCACAAGCTCCTGGACTCGCTGGACTCTCTCATATTTCTATGCAACTTCAACAGGGCAAAAACTTCGATAGTCAGGGCTGGAACCATAGTCAGATGAACAACACGCCGGACTCGCTCGACGGTGATAGTCAGGGCTGAGACCAAACAAAACAGCAACATGACTTCATCTGTCATCTTGTTACATGAATCAGAGAAGAATGAGAAAAACCAGGGCAAATATATTATGAACAGACCATTCAAGAAAAGGACATGTATTTAGAATGATAACACAAATTCAGCTAGTACCATGCTTTTTGTTGTCAAGCTAGTTAAAATGAGATAGTAGTTCATATAAGAAACAGAGACACAATATGAATATGCATGGCACATATGCAAGTTGTGCAAAAAACTGCACTACAACACATTGCGCCTGAAACAAAATACCATTCTACTATCACGATCATACATTCAACTGGCAAGATCTAACAATACTCGTCAGCACACGCATACTAACATCACAAAGGCAGGAGAGAATAAAGGGAACCAAGGAAGATACCTGTGGATGATAGTGTCTACGATGATCTAGATTGAGTTAGCATTGATGAGGAAGTGGATGGTGTCCATGGTGTGCTTTAGATGCACACAGCCATGAGCTTCTTGCCGCTGTTGCATCCGTTCGCTCGATGATGGGTACCAATGCATCCAAGTAGAACAAAACCACCAACATTAACCCACAGCTTCAAGTACAAGCAAGTATATATCAAGTGATAGTGAAAACAAGTTGAGAAAAACACTGTAAATATCTATCTCATGTCATGCAATATTCAAACCGAATAAACCTATGCATACGAAGGTGAAATATTACAAAAAAGCACTCATCATGTAGCATGCATACAAAATCTCTGCGTTGGCAGTAGTAAATACTCTCTGTGTTAGCAGTAGTAAAACTCATGCAGTACCAAGTTAACTACTTTGAGTCAGAAAAGCTAGAAGTGTCTCTTAAGAGAGACCAGAACTTAGAATTAAGGCACATATCATATTCTGAACAGCATTAGCACCATGGTAGTAACAATTAATAGTAGTAGGACATCAATGGGGCACAACTTATTTAACTACAGACGGATGGACAAACAATTACCTTCTCGAGGCAGGGGCGAGCGTCCTTGAAGTCGAGGAAGATGAGCGTGAGGGCGACGCTAATGGCACTCCAGGACATGTTGAGGCCGAGCAGCAGTGCTACAAGCATGCCCAAGGTGATGGTGTACATGCCGAAGGTGATTTTCTCCCCAGATTCAGTGCATGGAACAGCTCCCTTCCGTTCCCAACAGCAGCAAGGTGCTGGTGCTACTGCCGTGTAAAGAAAAATCTTGTAAGCATGATAGAAGACTGGGATGGCAGGAAATGAAAATCCTGTCTAACAACATGAGCAGAGCACTAGTTACAAGCATGATAGAAGGCTAGGTGAAGAATATACGAAACTGAACCAATCAATTCAATTCAAAGGGTGTATCTTGTGTAAATGATGCTAGCAATCTCAGTTATATATATAGCAGAAATTTTATTAGATAATCCTAACTCCATACTTAACAGATATTCATTCCTCAAAATACTCAACAGAAAGTATTCCCTGCCACAAGCAGCAAGATGAGCGGGGTTTGGGCGAGATCCAGCGAGGTGCATGGCTGCTCGTTGGGTAACTAGTACCTGGATGTATGGAGTGAGGAGGGAGAGCTGTAGCATACTAATCTTGGGCGTGAAGAGTGGAAACTACCATATATTGCCCAAGAATTGAACCCAGCTTTGACATGGATGCTGCAATTCAACTCCATTGGTTGTCACAGAGATAAGATGAAAATCAACATTGTTTTGTTTGCCACTTATTGATGAAGCTACTAATCAGGATTAAATGTAGAAAGCAGTAGTAGTAGTAGTAGTAGCATAGCAGTATATATATTAATTTGACTAAACTGAACCAACACCACAAGTCTGCATACAATGAAGTTATATATACAAGCAACGGCAATGCATGGTGGTACAGCAGAGAGGTCAGTAGCATCAACACGTTTAGCCCTACTTGGATCACATGACCATGTACAGGCCCCAGAGACAATTCAACCAAATTGGCCAGGTTCGAGCAGAGCACAAAGGCAAAGACAAAGTATACATCAATGCCTACAATCTTCAGTTCAGTACACATCTCTTTAGAACAGAGTAATATTAAGAATTCATATATCAGTATATATTCAGAATTCCACCAACGACAGCTTTACTAATATCTCTTTACTAGAGTGTAAACACCAGCAAACTAATTTCATCTCGAACGGTAGTTTTGCAGCAGCAATAAGCATTAAAACAAGCTACTCTTGTTACTATAGTGCAGTTCAGTACTATAGTTCAGTACCATATGCCTACAATCAGACACAAGCTTCAGTACAGTCAAAGTGTAATTACAAATAGGATTAAGAATCAAACTTGTTACTCATGGGATCGTGGCATAGAGCGTTCAGTAAAGAGTATAACACAAGCTACACTTATAAACACATGCTTCAGTTCAGTGCAGAAATAAACAAGCCTCAGATTTTGAGCAGCAGTGTTAGATTGTTTACCTTCAGAGTTCTTCTTCTCCCACCTCCCCATCCTGCACAAAGCCACCCTCCACCTGACCAAATCAAGCTTTCAGTTCAACATTCAGCTACACAGAGAGGAGACAAATCGATCCGAGACGAACAAGGTAATAGGATACATTACCTCCTGCCGTCCACGGGGACGCCCTCATAGTGGCACGCACCTTGTCAAATGGGATGAGGTCCCCGACAAACTCCAGGACGACGTCCTCACTGGCGTTGGCCTTGGTAGCCACCATCCAAGTCGGGCGCATCTGTTAAATGAAAGACACTTGAACATAAGTCTAGGAGCTAGAATCAAAATCTACATTGAACTAGATAGGAAACTAATTCAACGGCCCATAACACAGAATTGTCAAGTCACAAGCAGTTCCAATAGAGACGCACGCAAGGTATATTTAACTTCGGAATGCGGCACGAGATAAACAAGACAAGAAGAAGCTCTAGTAGCATGGCATCGTAACTGAAGAAGCTAATGCGCAACATGCCAATTGCCAAGGAGATGCATCATTTAGTTAATTAGCTGCAAGTTTTAGTCAGAGTCTGAAATCCCCTGAAACTTGCAATCGATAAGCCAAAGCCACCTACGCACATGCTAGTGAGAAGCAGCAGCAATAGCGGACCCATCTGAACCTTCACAAAATCTCAACATCTTCATAAAATGGCACATAAACTAGTCGCTGCAATTCACAAAATAAAGGAATTAATAAAAAAGCAAGTAATGACATCAATTTTCTATTCTTTATACAGCTACCAATCAACTCTGAACCAACTCTTGCAGGATTTCAAAAGGGGCCATGAGTATTAAGCAAGATTTACAAAACAATTTGGGTGCACAAGAAAATCAATGAAAGGATCTCTGAACATTGGTGTTCATGTCTGCACTACAATAGCACCATCTGAGATGAAATTTTGCACAAGAGCAGGATCATTGAACACAATCAAGAATAAATGGCATTCATGTGCCAGATAACAACACAATCAATAGCGCATCTATCTCAAACTGCCAAGCCTTCACTAGTTAACCCAGGGACAGACCTAACGAAATTTTTGAAAATAAACTAGTGTTGGTAACATGTGAGATGCAGAGGGTGGTAATGGAGGAAGTGGAGAACAGGGTCACGTCGACGTCTGCCGGAGAAGGGGTACGAGAACAGGCTCACGGTGGAAACGAAGAGGAGAAAGGGCCTCTGGCGGCTGGTCCTGGCGCTGGGTGTGCTCGAGCGAAACCCGTCTAGGTCCCGCCGGAGATGCGCCATTGTCGACGACCACTGCAACAGCAAGCTCCAGTGTGGTGTGGTGTGCCGCGCCACACCAATCCGGCCGGCCTCCATCGCGCAGGTGGATCCTGATGCGGCCGACCTCCATCGCACAGGAGGGTGCGGATCCGGCGCCGCCACCGCCAGAACTGGTGCGCCCCATCCATCCATCCATGGGTGGGCGTGGGTGGGTGGGTGGATCCGTGGAAGAGGGGGTTTCCATGGGTGAATGCACGAGATGAGGAGGGAGGTCGGTCAGCAGCGGGGGTGGGATGGGGAGGACGAGGAGACGAGGTTGCCGATGGGGGTGGGGATCGATGGCGGCGGCGAAGATTGGAGAGGAATCGAGGGTTGGGGAAGGGGAGCAGTTTGTGGGCAGCTCCGTGGGGCCCGGCCGTCGGCGAAGATGAGGAAGGGGTCGTCGTGGAAGGGCGCGGCGGCCGGGGACGGCAGTGAGGTGGGTTGGTTCGGGCCATAGATCGAGATCGATATCTGAGGGAGGGAGAGGGCGGCGGCTGTGGGTGCGTAGGGGAGAGAGGGGAGCGAGAGGGCAAGTGGTGCGGGTTGTGTTAGGGTTAGTTGGGTGAGACGGTGAGGGGGTCAAGTCTGCCGTTGGATCCGGGATGATCGGACAGTTTAGATCGTCTACGGTAGGGTGATCCAGGGGAGACGTCCTTATTGGTTGGAGACTACCAACAATATTTAAAATATAGTCTCTAAGTGCTAAAAACAAAGGGGTTTATGAAACAACTACCAACAAAATTTTGCAAAATGGAACCATTAAAATTTTCACTCAAGTTATACCACATTTTATGGATGATAACCAACTTGTATGCATTTTCTTTGGACGAAAAAACCATTTTCAATTTTTCGAGTGCCCAAAAGGAGGTTTTTATGAAGGACCTCCAAAATAATTGTTGCAAAATTGGACCAAATCATTTTTCTAAAATACTAGGACATATTTAATGCACAATTGACAAAATGGTTGGGTGTAAAAAGTTATGATCCAACTCTCGTGAAAAAGACAAATTTCCGTCGATTTAGTTGGAAGCGGGTCAAATTCGAACTGCAGGTGCCTCATAGTTTGCTATTTATTTTTTCCAAAAATCATTTCTAGGTACATAAGTATCTATATAATCAGAGAAACACAAAAAAATTCCAAGATTCAACCACTAGCTAGGAACGGTCATTCCTGCCGTTTTGACCGCATTTTGAAACGGACATAAAAAAATCAAAAAAATCAAAAAATTGGGAAACCTTCGCATTGTGTCATTATATGTGGCCAAGTTCCCAGGAAAAATAACAAACTTGTAATACGGCAATTATTTTTAAAAAGTGTTCTCAGAAACGAGCTATCACGTGTGGAGATCAATGGCTTTCAAGCCAAATGATCAATCTTATGGCCACATTCATGGCATAGTTTGTTCAAATGATCTCATATTATGCACAAGGGTGCATATTGGAATGGCAAACAATGTTGCCTAAGGAAGTTTTCATTTTCTTTGGACGAAAAAACCATTTTCCATTTTTTGAGTGCCCAAAAGGAGGTTTTTTTGTGAAGGACCTCCCAAATAATTGTTGCAAAATTGGACCAAATCATTTTTCTAAAATACTAGGCCATATTTAATGCACAATTGACAGAATGGTTGGGTGTACAAAGTTTTGATCCACCTCTCGTGAAAAAGACAAATTTCCGCCGATTTAGTTGGAAGCGGGTCAAATTTGAACTGCAGCTGCATCATAGTTTGCTATTTATTTTTTACAAAAATCATTTCTAGGTACATAAGTACCTATTTAATCAGAGAAACACCAAAAAAATCCAAGATTCAACCACTAGCTAGGAACGGTCATTCCCGCCGTTTTGACCGCATTTTGAAACGGGCATAAAAAATTTAAAAAAAATCAAAAAATTGGGAAACCTTCGCATTGTGTCATTATATGTGGCCAAGTTCCCAGGAAAAATAACAAACTTGTAATACGGCAATTATTTTTAAAAAGTGTTCTCAGAAACGAGCTATCACGTGTGGAGATCAATGGCTTTCAAGCCAAATGATCAATCTTATGGCCACATTCATGGCATAGTTTGTTCAAATGATCTCATATTGTGCACAAGGGTGCATATTGGAATGGCAAACAATGTTGCCTAAGGAAGTTTTCATTTTCGTTGGACGAAAAAACCATTTTCCATTTTTCGAGTGCCCGAAAGGAGGTTTTTTGTGAAGGAACTACCAAATAATTGTTGCAAAATTGGACCAAATCATTTTTATAAAATACTAGGCCATATTTAATGCACAATTGACAAAATGGTTGGGTGTAAAAATTTTTGATCCACCTCTCGTGAAAAAGACAAATTTCCACCGATTCAGTTGGAAGCGGGTCAAATTTGAACTGCAGCTGCCTCATAGTTTGCTATTTATTTTTTCCAAAAATCATTTCTAGTTACATAAGGACCTATTTAATCATAAATACATGGTTTGGTGGCGATACGTCAAGGTTTGGGCGGTGGCCGGGGGCCCCAACTCTAGAGCGCATAAACTCGCATGCCCGTCGCGTGTTCACCGCGTGACCGTAATGTTGCCATGTGTTTTGGGAGGCCTAGGCATGTCTAGTGGGTTGGGCACTCCCCAGGTTGGTGCTAGGAAGAAAATTACAACATAAGATTCTCACGAGGAGACCGATCGATGCTCAAACATGAATTAGCAGCCAAGTGTTTGATTAGCGGTACGGGAAATGCACATGGCCAATGGGCGTGAGTTTTGGCTGAGGATGATCATCTACTAAGGAGAATGTCTTCACAAATTTTTAGCTCAAAAGGAGGATCCTAGGTGGTACTTGCTTTGCAAAGTACCACACTGGACAAAAATATGAATGTTGAAGCTGGGCTCAAAATAATGAATGGAGTGAGCTGAAATTTTGTGGAGGATGGTTATTTGGGCATAGGAAAGCATTGTAGAAAATTGATACCATTTGGACATGCCAAAGTAGTACTTCCTTCACAATGCTCTTCTATGGACAGAAACTTGGGGAAACTAGTGAGAGAGATTGGATGAATGAAATGAGCTCAAAATTGGTGTAGGTAAGTTACTTAGGTATGGTCATGCGCTGGTAAATTTTCAGATCATTTGGGTAAGCCTAGCTAGTACTTACTTCACAAAGCTTCTCTCGAGGTAGAAACTTTGGAAATTTCCTGAGAAAGATTTACTAGGAAAATTGAGCTGAATATTATCATGTGGCAATGATTTGGGTATGGAAGAGTGCCTGAAAAGTTTGAGGGTAATAGGAGGGGTCTATATAACACTTGCTTTGCAACGTGCCAATTTGGCCATAAAATATAAATTGAACCTGGGCTCACATAGATGATTTGACTGAGCTGCAATTTGGAGGAGGGTGATAATTTGGGCATATGAAGGAACTGTATAAATTTCATGTCATTTAGAGATATAAAAAAGGTACTTCCTTCACAATTCTTCTAGGTGGACAAAAATTTGGAAATTTGCCGACGAAGATTTGCTAGGCAAATGGAGCTGAATTTTGTCATGCGGTAATGATTTGGATAGGAAAGAGTACCCAAAAATTCCGAGGGCAATCAAGAACATATAAATAGCACTTCCTTCATAAAGTATTATTGTGAACAGAATAGGAAAATGAATATTGTTGAATTAGTCTTGAACTAGGCAAGGAAGGATTTTTTACATATTTGATGAAGATATGCCCCAAAGTATTTATGAGATTTTTTTTGGGAATTTTGGGAATGATAGAAATATAGGTTGCTTCACAACCTAGGGAAAAACTGCCACATGGACATGACACATAGGCAAAACTGATGAGATGACGCCTAGTCATCACAACCCACCACAATCTACAAGGCTATGACCATCTATATTGGTCATTAACAACTAGAAATAAGGCAGCGGACTAGAACTATTTGCTTTGTGACCATTTCGTGTAAGGAAATTACGACATTTCTGACCAAAATTGTCGCAATGGTTTAGGGTTTGGAGCCCCCTGAACAGCTTTTGACCAATTGGTCTAAAATGGTCATAAACTTATGACCAATTCTTCGAGGGTCACTGACAGAAGGTCATAAGTTGACATATTTCTTGTAGTGGAAGGCCAGGGAGTGAATCCGCTTTGTCTGGCTCTCGAGTTGTTGTTTGTCCCCTGAACCGCTGTCGGGTCGTCCCCTTATGTACATGGGTGGCGCCCATCGGTTTAGAGAGTCCCGAAGCCGGATCATAAACGTTTCCTGTTCGGTCTCTACACTCCCTATCTTACAAAGCAAGTTACATGATTAAGTCGGTTTACATCTACAGGCCTTAACTCACTTCTGGGCCTTGGGCCTTCGTAAAGCGCCATCATCTTCACATCTTCATGGGCTTCTAATGTTCATAAAGTTAATCCGGCTACTCCTGGCCGGTTTATGTCCACTAGTAATATCCCTAACAGGTTGTGTAGTCAGGATCGGTGTCTTCCGCGACGCCCTCATAGCGACGAGGTTCTTCCTCCATCTCCTGGGACAGCTCCCAGAATTGCTTGCCCGAACCACCAGCCTCATTGTTGTGGGCCATGTTTCGCTCGAAATAGGAAAAAAGTTTAGTCAAAAAGTTGGTTGTTGTCAAGGAACAAGATCATGGTCTCATCATTTAGGGTTTGTCGACACCGAGGCATCCTAAAAGCTAAGCTTTTATCATTTAGGGATTGTCGAGCCGAGGCACCCTAAAAGCCTAAGCTTCAATCATTTAGGTTTTTATCTACACCGAGGCACCCTAAAAGCCAAGGTTTTATAATTTAGGGTTTTCGACACCGAGGCATCCTAAAAGCTAAGCTGGGAAGGAGAATGCTAAGTTGGGCCTAATCACTTGGCTCTATTGCCATCTATGGTTTAATGCAGCAAGAATAAAGGGGTAGTTGATCCTACTTAATTAAGTACCAAGATACCCCGGCCCATGCATTAGTCACAAGTACCCCATATGTCCTATTTTTAGCAAAGTCATGCTAAAATTCACGGAAAATTTCAGCATGACCTTTGCTTAAAATAGGACATATGGAGTACCCTAATTTGCCAGAACGGAAGTTAATCGACATTCCAGCAAACTCAAGGGCCTCTCGAGGTACCTGCAAAATCATCATGACACGATGGTTGGAGACATGACCTTTGCCTAACTGTTTTGAACTCCTGCCAAAACTGAACACAACATATACCAAGGAAAATCAACACTTCTAGATTCATATCAGACTAACAACCAACACTGCTTTGTGTCCATATCAACTACCTCAATAACCTGTCAATACTGAATATTAGAATTTTGTAATTTAAAGCATGCTAAAGATATATAAAACTCCATTGCAAATGTGCCATGTCAATCAAAACCCCAATGGATGAGAACTACCATTCAATACAACAACTCTTAGAAGTGAAGAACAGGTTCTCCAAAATGAGTAGAAAGGGAGCATGCTGACATTTATACAAGTCAATAATGATTTACTACTCAATGGAACAGGGTAAGATAAACACCAGTCAATAAATTTACTACATCAAAATGAGTAAAACTCAACAATGCAACACTATCTCTGAACGTAACCTTTGTTAGCACACAAATTGTTTTCTGTAAAAGATGATACAGAATAAAGCAACACCCTGCACTAGCCTAAAAACAAGTGAAGTTTCACCCATATAAGAACATGTGCAAACAAAATAATGACACTCAATTTAGATAGCAAAAAAGTGAACATCAAGTACTGGGGCACATTGACACTCCTGGTTTTCTACAAACACCAAGTACTAGGGCACACCAAAGTTCTGAAATTTGTGTGCCTAATTGAATTAACTAAATTTTCAGTAATCGAATAAACTGAATTTTCAAGGAGTAGCTACAACTACAGACAGCGGCTAGAACTGCAGATTTACACATTAATGGACACAAACTCAAGGAAGCTTCCTGAATTCTTGTTGCTAAAACTAATTTGACCTAAATTCTACAGGGATTTGAACCTAATTTGACCTAAATTCGAGAGGGATTTGACCTAAACCTAGCAAAATAGAGAAGAAGAGCGCATGGCCGGGAGGGAGGAGAGAGGGATTACCTGACCACGATGAGGTGGTGCCGGAGCGAAGACGACACAGTGGGTGGGTCGGCGCAGTGGGTCTCCGGCGGGGTGGCGCAGTGGGTCTCCGAGGCTCCAAGTCTGTCTCCGGCGGGGCGGCGCAGTGGGTCTCTGAGGCTCCATGTCTGTCTCCGGCGAGGCGGCGCAGTGGGTCTGGGCTCCGAGGCTCCAAGTCTCCGGCTGGGCGGCACAGTGGGTCTCGGTCGGGGCGGCGCAGTGGGTCTCAGTCGGGGCGACGCAGTGGGTCTGGGCGCCGTGGGTTTCTAGGGTTTGGAGGGCTGGGAAGGCGAGGGAGGGGTGGGTCGGGGCGGCAGAGCCTGGGAGCGAGGTCGTCGGTGGGTGGAAGGGGATCGGCGGCTGTGGCGAGAGGCGAGGGGCGAGATGGGTCGGCACAGTATGGGTGGGGGTGGGGGGGATTGGGGGAAGAAAGGGTATTGGCGCACCCCCTAGCGGTGGGCCATTAGAATTTTTTGGGTAGCAATGGCGCACCCCCTAGAGGTAAGGTGGCGCGCCATTAGTAGTTTTGCAAAAAAACAAAATGAAAGTAGTGGCGCACGTGGCGAGTGGTGATCATCAAATGATGATCATCACAATACTCTAGAAAATGATGATCATCACACTTCTATTTATTTACAACTCAATGATTACAACTTGATACTAGAACAAAGATGACTCTATATGAATGCCTCCGGCGGTGTGCCGGGATTGCGATGAATCAAGTGTGACATGTATGAAAAATTATGAACGGTGGCTTTGCCACAAATACGATGTCAACTACATGATCATGCAAAGCAATATGACAATAATGAATGCGTCATGATAAACTGAATGGTGGAAAGTTGCATGGCAATATATCTCGGAATGGCTATGGAAATGCCATAATAGGTAGGTATGGTGGCTGTTTTGAGGAAGATATAAGGAGGTTTATGTATGATAGAGCATATCATATCACGGGGTTTAGAGCAATGCTCGGTACCGAAGAGGCTATCAAAGATGGAAGGGTGAGAGTGCGTATAATCCATGGACTCAACATTAGTCATAAAGAACTCACATACTTATTACAAAAATCTACAAGTCATCAAAAACCTTGGTACTATGTGCATGCTCCTAGGGGGATAGATTGGTAGGAAAAGACCATCGCTCGTCCCCGACCGCCACTCATAAGGAAGACAATCAAATAACACCTCATGTTTCAAATTTGTTACACAATGTTCACCATATGTGCATGCTACGAGACTTGCAAACTTCAACAAAAGTATTCCTCAAATTCACAACTACTCAACTAGCACAACTTTGATATTATTACCTCCATATCTCAAAACAATCATCGAGCATCAAACTTCTCTTAGTATTCAATACTCTATATGAAAGTTTTTACTATTCTTGGATGCCTAGCATATTAGGATTATTTAAGAAAATTACCTTGTTATTTGAGAATCTCAAAATTATATAAGTGAAGCATGAGAGTTCATCTATTTCTTCAAAATAAAACCACCACCGTGCTCTAAAAAGATATAAGTGAAGCACTAGAGCAACAACAAACTACTCCGAAAGATATACTCCCTCCTTCCATCTATACAGGGCCTAATGCATTTTTTAAGACCGCCTTTGACTATTGACAAGATTAATATTACATGACATGCACAATGTGAAAATTATATCATTGAAAGCTCCTTTCACACACGAATTTAATGGTGAGCTTTGTGTAAGTTGCATGTCATATAGTATAGCTCTAATATTTGATCAAAATTAGCCTCGAAAAACGCATTAGGCCCTATATAGATGGAAGGAGGGAGTAAGTGAAGCTCAATGAGTAGTCGAATAATTATGCAACTATGTGAAGACTCTCTAACATTTAAGAATTTAAGATCTTGGTATTTTATTCAAACAGCAAGCAAAGCAAAAGAAAATGACATTCTAAGAATAGAAAACATCATGTGAAGAAGCAAAAACTTAGGATCAACCGAAACTAACAGATAGTTGTTGAAGAAGAAAGGTGGGATGCCAACCGGGGCATCCCTAAGCTTAGACGCTTGAGACTTCTTGAAATATTATGTTGGGATGCCTTGGGCATCCCCAAGCTTGAGCTTTTGTGTCTCCTTAATTCCTCTCATATCATGGTCTCCCTAAATCTGAAAAGCTTCATCCACACAAAACTCAACAAGGACTCGTGAGATAAGTTAGTATAAACCATTGCCAAAACCTTATCATAATCTACTGTAGTAAATCACTAAAATTATTATTCAACATTGCATACTAAATGTCTCTGCATATTTAATAGTCGTATCCTCAAATAGAATCATTAAAAAAGCAAACATATGCAAACAATGTAAACATAACAGCAATCTGCCTAAACAGGACAGTCTGTAAATAATACAGCAACGTCCATACTTCCGTAGCTCCAAAAATTATTAAAGAAAATTCCCGCTGTAGTAAATTTATCAGAGCTTAATATGCAAAAGGTTTCAACATTTTATCACATTCTAACTTTTCTAGGGAATTATTGCAACAGCAGTAAACTTTCTGTTTTCAAACAGCAACATGTGGACTTCTAAAATAGGCATAGTAAAGACTATCAATGCCACTTTTATTGAAATAAAAGATGCAAAACATTGTTCTGAATAACAGCAAGAACATCCTAACAAAATAAATTGACGCTCCAAGAAAAACACATATCATGTGGTGAATAAAAATATAGCTCCAAGTAAAGTTACCGATAAACGAAGACGAAAGAGGGGATGCCTTCCGGGCCATCCCCAAGCTTAGGCTCTTGGATATCCTTGAATATTACCTTGGTGTGCCTTGGGCATCCCCAAGCTTAGGCTCTTGCCACTCCTTATTCCATAGTCCATCGAATCTTCACCCAAAACTTGAAAGCTTCACAACACAAAACTTAACAGAAAACTCGTAAGCTCCGTTAGCGAAAGAAAACAAAACACCACTTCAAGGTACCACTACTAGGAAAAAGCCTAGTAGTAGCATGGGTTAAAAGCTAGTAGTAGCGCGGGTGCCTGCGCTACTACTACGTCGCTACAGCTAACTAGTAGTAGTAGCGCGGTGCATCCCGCGCTACTAGTACATGTGTTAGTAGTAGCGTGTGTCTATGACCCACGCTACTACTATTAATTTGAAAAAAACAAAAAAAAATCTCGACCCCATGACACGCGCATGTTGGCCGGGAGCAGGGAGATCCCGGCCATGACGCGTGCCTCGTGGAAGCCGTCGAGGGCGGCCGTGGAGGCCAGCCCGGCGTGCGCCGGGAGCTGGAGGACCTGCATCTTGGCATCGTGCGTGGGGAGCAGCTCCTCGCGGCGGTCGTCGCCGTTGAGGTCGGCGGCGAGCGGCGGCAGGAGGAGGTCCACGTCACTCGGAACGAGAAGTCGCCCTCGTGCTGCCAGAGGAGGAGGGGGATGGGTCAGCTAGCATTCCAGATCAAATCGGAGAGGGGGAGGAGGAGGGCTGACCTGGAGCAAGAAGAAATCGGTGAAGGCGGTGAGGAGGAGGATGTCGTGGTCGCGCTTCCGCATCTTGGCGGCGGCGAGGAGCTCCGACGACCGCCCACCGGAGGGATCTCAGACAGGGAGGGGGCAAAGAATTTAGAGTGTACCAGCGGCAGCCACCGCTGGAGTATGAGGGAGAGACGAGAAAAGTGAGAGAGGGGGAAAGTGAGGGAGAGAGGAGGGATTCGGGTGAGGATACGGGGATTTCACCTACCTTGTACTTAGTAGTAGCGAGGGGTGTAAAACCGCGCTACTACTATCAACTTAGTAGTAGAGCGGGTTTGTACCCCTCGCTACTACTATGGCGTGGCCCAGGAGGGCACGGTAGAGACCGCCTAGTAGTAGCGAGGGTTAAAAACCCACGCTAGTAGTATCAACTTAGTAGTAGCGAGGGTTAAAAACCAGCGCTACTAGTAAGTAGCAGTAGCGAGGGTTATAAACCCTCGCTACTAGTAAGCGTCTGCCTATAATCTTTTCCCTAGTAGTGTACTGTAATGAACTCATTCTTTATTTATATTGGTGTTAAACCTACTGTATTCCAACTTCTCTATGGTTTATAAACTCTTTTACTAGCCATAGATTCATCAAAATAAGTACAACACATGAAAACAGAATCTGTCAAAAACAGAACAGTCTGTAGTAATCTGGATCAAATGTATACTTCTGGAACTCATAAAATTCTCAAATAAATTGATGGACCTGAGGAATTTATTTTCAAATATTACTTTCCAAATAAAAATGGCAGCAATTCTCGTGAGCGCTAAAGTTTCTGTTTTTTACAGCATGATCAACAAGACTTTCCCCAAGTCTTCCCAACGGTTCTACTTGGCACAAACACTAATTAAAACATAAAACAACATCTAAACAATGGCTAGCACTGTTAGAAAAAGGGCCTATAGTCCCGGTTCGTAAGGGCCTTTAATCCCGGTTCCTGAACCGGGACTAAAGTGTCGGTACTAATGCCCTGTACCTTTAGTCCCGGTTCAATCCAGAACCGGGACTGATGGGCCTCCACGTGGGCAGTGCGCAGAGCCCAGGCAGGAGACCCTTTGGTCCCGGTTGGTGGCACCAACAAGGACCAATAGGCATCCACGCGTCAGCATTTCTGTGGCTGGGGTTTTTGTTTTTTTTTGAAAGGGGGGGGGGGTTGGGGTTTTGGGGGGTTAATTTAGGTGTTTCATATATTGTGTTAGCTAGCTATAATTAATAGAGAGAAGTGTCCTCTCTTACGTCCGTGCTTGGTCGATGCTACGTACTATACATATGTATAGAGAGGACTAGACACGCTAGTTAGCTAGTAAGCAAACGTAGGAAACAGAAGATCGTCATGAACATATATGCATACAGAGAGAAGTGATATCAACCACCTCTCCTTCTCCGAGAGATTGGTCGAACAACAAGTTCTCGTATATCTATCCGACACTACCGGCTACATATATACAATAATTATCTCTTACAAATATAATCATACGGACTCATGGTTCACATAGTATTCTCCGTCTTCAGTGATCACTTGGTCAAGAAAGAATGCTGCCAATTCCTCTTGAATTGCTCGCATGCGAGCTGGTGCTAGGAGTTCATCCCGCTTCCGAAACATCTAATTTGAAGAAGGGGGTCAATACATATATATATATGAATGAATGAAACTCAATACAAATGATGGTAATAAAATAAAATTGTGAATGTTGTTATTTACGTACTTCATATTGTTCGTCAGAGTACCCGCCCCGATCACAGGTCGTGTGGCGGATGGACTCGCAGACGTAGTATCCACAGAAATCATTCCCTTTTTCCTGCCACAACCACTTTACAAGAAATAGAGGTCAATCAAACTGATAAGCAAGAATGTTAAATGGTATTGATGAAACTAGCGCTTGAATCACTAGGAGATGCGCGGAACATGCTACTATAGTACTTACTTTTAGGTGTCTAAATACCAGCTCCTTCGGCAGTCCCGGAACTGTTTCGGTGAATTTTCTCCAAACCCTGCCGAACAAAGAAAACAATTACTTGATATCAGGAAATGAACAAAGTTGCTGATATGGTGGATAATGATCGATTTAACTTCTTGAGGATTTCAGTCATGTGCGCATACTCCTGGGGATCTTTTCGTTTAGAGTCCAAGACGGTTACTACTCCCTGCTCAAGCCTAATCTCTAGGAGAATATAGTGGAAACTGCACACGCATGCATAACTCATCAATTACATTACTATAACCTGGACTAATATATAAGGGAAATCGAATATGCACAAGACAGTAACACTCGCTTGAAGTTGTAAGGAAAGAGTATTATATCTTTGTTTTCATTTTTTTTGAATGATCGTAGCAAGTTGGCCTCGGTATCTCCGGGACGATGTTGAACCTCAGTTGCATCTATGAGATATGTGTTAACGAACCCAATATCACCGATTGTCTTTTCTTCAATTCGGCGATCTTCATTCTGCATAATATAGTGAGGATAATTATAAATACATGCAATGAAAGAGATGAGCTATATAGAGAGACTTAATGACAGAAGTAGTAGTACTTATAGACAGTAGCAGGTGATCATTGTTTTATCGAGGGCCAATTGATTGAAAAATTGATAGAACTCCTCAAATGGAATAGGCAACAGTTCAATTCCAACGAGGTCATGCTCCGGTTTAACTCTCGCATACAAAGTACTCCTCCCCCCAGACTCTCTGCAGATTTTCAAGTACCAATCATGTAATCTTCGCATCATCGTTGTTAAAGATTTTTCATCTTTGACGAGAGGCTTCCCGTACTCGTATCTGTGTATCTGCACCTCCATGGTATCATAATATACATCGTCGAGCAGGTAATCGTCAACATTGCCATAACCGGGCACCATCCTCGGATCGACGATGTCGCTAGGCACCTTGAGGGGGGTGGCACGATTGCTTCGCTTGTTCGCCGAGCTGGGAAACTTGTTTCCCAGCTGCTCGTCGTTCTTTCAGCCTTTGATCACTGACTGTACTTCCCGACCGCTCCGCTTCGGCCCATGTCTTTGCAATAATGCGCTCATAGTTGCCTTTCAGCGGAGACTTGGGTGGTTTTTCCAGGGCAGCCAGAGTGCGCTTCACTTTCACCGGATCTACCTTCTCCTCCGGAGGTGGATGTCTCTTTGCTCTCAACCCTTGAAACCAGTCATCCACTTCGGTTCGCGCGATCTCGGCATTCTCCTCCGGGGTCCTCTCATATGGTAACTTCTCTGGAGTCTTCAGAGAAGGACCGAATCTGTATGTCCTCCCGCCTCTGGTTGTACTGCTAGACGCCGACCGAGCAGACGGAGCGGTTGTCTTCTTTACATGCTTACGAGGCGGAGGAGAATGACTACGACGCGCCGGAGCAGCTGGAGCGGCGGCAGGTCTCTTCCGCCCTTGCCGACGAGGCGAAGAAGGAGGAGGTTGGCTGCTCGGGCGCGTCGGCGCAGGCGGAGAAGGAGGCGGAGTGCCGCCACGCGCCGGAGAAGGAGCCGGCCGAGGGCCCTGATCGTCACTCGCCGGAGGAGGAGGCGGTGGAGGAGGCGGAGTGCCCTGACTCGCCGGAGGAGGAGGAGGAGGAGGCGTCCAGTTCGGAAGGTTGATGAGCTCCTTCCGCCATAGGCATGGAGTCTTCAGGGTAGACCCCAGCCGAGTCTCCCCTTCACCGGTAGGGTGGTCAAGCTGGAGGTCCTCAAATCCCTCCGTTATTTCATCCACCATCACCCTAGCATATCCTTCTGGAATCGGCCGGCAGTAAAAAGTTGCACCGGGTTCAGTAGGATAAACAAAGCCAACAGCCGCCTTGACCTTCAAATTCATCCATTGTGTCATAAGGTGGCAATTTTGAGACTCCGTGATAGCATCCACGGGATAGCTGGCAGGAGCCATCAAGGCATGCTCCGGCTGAAGCAGCTCGATGGAAGCCACGCTGCTTCTGCGCTGAGATGGCGGGGTAGCTTCGGGGGAGGCTTCGGCAGTACGTTTGCTGCGATTTGCTTCTTGTTCCTCTATCGCGTCTACCCTTGCTTGCAGCGCCTGCATTTGGGTCTGTTGCACTTTTTTTCCTCCTCTCATGGGATTTGTAATCGCCTGCGTCCGGAAACCCAACCTTCCACGGAATGGAGCCTGGCGTGCCTCGTGTCCGTCCAGGGTGCTTAGGATTCCCGAGGGCCATTGTGAGCTCGTCGTTCTCTCTGTCTGGAAAGAACTTCCCTTGCTGCGCTGCTTCGATATACTGCTTAAGCTTCCTGACTGGTATATCCATTTGATCGTTCGTCCAAATGCACTTCCCTGTTACAGGGTCCAAGGTTCTGCTAGCCCCGAAGAACCAAGTCCAGCAACGGTCTGGCCAGCTAATTGTCTCTGGTTCTATCCCTTTATCAACCAGATCATTCTCAGTCTTGGCCCACATAGGCCGGGCTACGAGGTAGCCACCTGACGCCGTGCAATGGTGAAGCATCTTCTTCGCAACATTTGACTTCAGCTCAGTCCAAAGATCATTTTTTTGCATATCATTGACATAAGACACCTCAGGGTCTTCTGTAGCCGGCTTAAACCATTGCTGGATGCTTATCAGGATCTTGTCCCTAACCAGAACCACGCATTGAGCAACAAATGCGCTCTTTGTCCATAGGGGTTCAATCGGTTGGCCATCGGGCGCGATTGCTATGATCTCAAACTTTTCATCTGAGCTCAACTTTTTCTTCGGGCCTCGTCTCTTTACCGAAGTTGTGCTCGATCCGGAGGGCTAGAAAAAAGAACAGAGACTTAATTAATATGTGTACATACCAAAACAATGAATGCATCAATCAGCTAGTCAGCACAGGCTTAACTAATATATATACCTGGTTGGACTCGGTTCGGTCACCGGAGCCGTCATCACGGTCTCCTTCTTGCACCGGCATTGGGTCACCGGAGCCGTCCTCATGTTCTTCTTTTTGCACCGGCATTAGGTCACCGTAGCCAGCTTGTTCACCCTTTCCTTCCAGACCATCGGTTTCATTGAGACCCGGCGGAGATCATCATCATCGGGCACATCGTCTGGTTCCTCTTGATCTTCAACAGCTTCACCCATTGCAGCATCATTGGGCACATCGTCTGGTTCCTCTTGATCTTCACCAGCTTCCCCCGTTGCAGCATCACCGTATTCAGGGGGCACATAGTTGTCATCGTAGTCTTCTTCTTCACCATCTTCCATCATAACCCCTATTTCTCCGTGCCTCGTCCAAACATTATAGTGTGGCATGAAACCCTTGTAAAGCAGGTGGGAGTGAAGGATTTTCCGGTTAGAGTAAGACCTCGTATTCCCACATTCAATGCATGGACAACACATAAAACCATTCTGCTTGTTTGCCTCAGCCGCATCGAGAAACTCATGCACGCCCTTAATGTACTCGCGGGTGTGTCTGTCACCGTACATCCATTGCCGGTTCATCTGCGTGCATTATATATAATTAAGTGTCCAAATTAATAGAAGTTCATCATCACATTAAAACCAAAGTGCATACATAGTTCTCATCTAACAACATATAGCTCTCCAGAGCATCTAATTAATTAAACCATACATTGAAACTATGTAAAACATTTCAATGCGAAAACAAATGCGATCATAATCGCAACCAAGGTAACAATTGATCCAACGGCATAATGATACCAAGCCTCGGTATGAATGGCATATTTTCTAATCTTTCTAATCTTCAAGCGCATTGCATCCATCTTGATCTTGTGATCATTGATGACATCCGCAACATGCAACTCCAATATCATCTTCTCCTCCTCAATTTTTTTTATTTTTCCTTCAACAAATTGCTTTCTTCTTCAACTAAATTTAACCTCTCGACAATAGGGTCGGTTGGCATTTCCGATTCACATACATCCTAGATAAATAAATCTATGTCACGTTGGTCGGCATAATTTTCATAAACAATAAATGAACCAATAGTTATAAAGATAATATACATACCACATCCGAATCATAGACAGGACGAGGGCCGACGGGGGCGGATACCAAAACCATCGCAATATATAAGATGCAATAATAAATGTAAGAAAATGATACAAGTATCTATCTAAACATACAAGTAAGAATATTTTTCCTTTCAGAAAGAAGATAAGAACAAGAGGCTCACCACGGTGGTGTCGGTGATGAGATCGGCGCGGGTGATCGACGGCGGTGAAGACGGGGACGGGGCGTGACGGACCGCTAAATCTAGACAAATCTCGAGGAAAATGGAGCTTGGAGGTCGAGCTTCGAGAGGAGAAAGCTTAAGTAGTGTGGCTCGGGCATTCCATCGAACACCTCATGTGCATAGGAGGTGAGCTAGAGCACCACAAAGCCCTCTCCCCCTCGGCCAAAAAAAACAGAGCACTGTGCTCTGCTCTTGCGCGAGGGGGTATATATAGGCACCTCATTGGTCCCGGTTGGTGACATGAGCCAGGACTAAAGGGGAGCCTTTGGTCCCGGTTCAAGCCACCAACCGGGACCAATGGTGGTGGGCCAGGAGCGGGGCCCATTGGTCCCGGTTCATCCCACCAACCGGGACCAAAAGGTCCAGATGAACCGGGACCAATGGCCCACGTGGCCCGGCCGGCCCCCTGGGCTCACGAACCGGGACCAATGCCCACATTGGTCCCGGTTCTAGACTGAACCGGGACTAATGGGCTGACCCGGCCTGGAACAAGCATAACTTCAAAACTTTAAGCACATAGAGAGGAAACTTGATATTATTGCAATTTCTACAAGCATATATTCCTCCCTCATAATAATTTTCAGTAGCATCATGAATGAATTCAACAATATAACCAGCACCTAAAGAATTATTTTCATGATCTACAAGCATAAAAATTTTATTACTCTCCACACAAACAAAATTCTTCTCATGAATAATAGTGGGAGCAAACTCAACAAAATAATTATCATGTGAGCCATAATCGAATTGAAAACTAAAATCATGATGACAAGTTTCATGGTCATCATTATTCTTCATAGCATACAAGTCATCACAATAATCATCATAGATAGCAACTTTGTTCTCATAGTCAATTGGAACCTCTTCCGAAATAGTGGATTCATCACAAAATAAAGTCATGACCTCTCCGAAACCACTTTCATCAACATAATCATCATAAAAAGGAGGCATGATATGATCATAATAAATTTGCTCATCAAAACTTGGGGGACAAAAAATATCATCTTCATCAAACATAGCTTCCTGAAGCTTGTGGCTTTGCATACCATTAGCATCATGGAAATTCAAGGAATTCATACTAACAACATTGCAATCATGCTCATCATTCAAATATTTAGTGCCAAACATTTTAATGCATTCTTCTTCTAACACTTTGGCACAATTTTCCTTTCCATCATACTCACGAAAGATATTAAAAAGATGAAGCGTATGACGCAAACTTAATTCCATTTTTTTGTAATTTTATTTTATAGACTAAACTAGTGATAAAACAAGAAACTAAAAGACTCGATTGCAAGATCTAAAGATATACCTTCAAGCACTCACCTCCCCGGCAACGGCGCCAGAACAGAGCTTGATGTCTACTACACAACCTTCTTCTTGTAGAAGTTGTTGGGCCTCCAAGTGTAGAGGTTTGTAGGACAGTAGAAAATTTCCCTCAAGTGGATGACCTAAGGTTTATCAATCCGTAGGAGGCGTAGGATGAAGATGGTCTCTCTCAAGCAAGCCTGCAACCAAATAACAAAGAGTCTCTTGTGTCCCCAACACACCCAATACAATGGTAAATTGTATAGGTGCACTAGTTCGGCGAAGAGATGGTGATACAAGTGCAATATGGATAGTAGATAATAGTTTTTGTAATCTGATAATATAAAAACAGCAGGTAACTAATGGTAAAAGTGGGCGTAAACAGTATTGCAATGTGTTGAAACAAGGTCTATGGTTCATACTTTCGCTAGTGCAAGTTCTCTCAACAATGATAACATAATTGGATCACATAACTATCCCTCAACATGCAAGAAAGAGTCACTCCAAAGTCACTAATAGCGGAGAACGAACGAAGAGATTATGGTAGGGTACGAAACCACCTCAAAGTTATTCTTTCCAATCAATCCGTTGGGCAATTCCTATAAGTGTCACAAACAGCCCTAGAGTTCGTACTAGAATAACACCTTAAGATACAAATCAACCAAAACCCTAATGTCACCTAGATACTCCAATGTCACCTCAAGTATCCGTGGGTATGATTATACGATATGCATCACACAATCTCAGATTCATCTATTCAACCAACACATAGAACCTCAAAGAGTGCCCCAAAGTTTCTACCGGAGAATCACGACGAAAACGTGTGCCAACCCCTATGCATAGGTTCATGGGCGGAACCCGCAAGTTGATCACCAAAACATACATCAAGTGAATCACGTGGTATCCCATTGTCACCACAGATACGTAGGGCAAGACATACATCAAGTGTTCTCAAATCTATAAAGACTCAATCCGATAAGATAACTTCAAAGGGGAAACTCAATTCATTACAAGAGATTAGAGGGGGGAGAAAACATCGTAGGATCCAACTATAATAGCAAAGCTCGCGATACATCAAGATCGCATCACCTCAAGAACACGAGAGAGAGAGAGAGATCAAACACATAGCTACTGGTACATACCCTCAGCCCCGAGGGAGAACTACTCCCTCCTCCTCATGGAGAGCACCGAGATGATGAAGATGGCCACCGGAGAGGGATTCCCCCCTCCGGTAGGGTGCCGGAACGGGTCTAGATTGGTTTTCGGTGGCTACGAAGGCTTCTGGCGGCGGAACTCCCGATCTATTTTGCTCCCCGATCGTTTTAGGGTATATGGAGATATATAGGCAGAAGAAGTACATCAGGGGGCCACGAGGGGCCCACGAGGGTGGAGGGCGCGCCCAGGGGGTGGGCGCGCCCCCTACCTCGTGGCCTCCTTGAAGCTTCCCTTACATGCACTTCAAGTCTTCTGGGCTTCTTTCCTTCCAAAAATGAGTTCCGTGAAGTTTGAGGTCAATTGGACTCCGTTTGATTTTCCTTTTATGCGATACTCTAAAACAAGGTAAAAACAGAAATTGGCACTGGGCTCTGGGTTAATATGTTAGTCCCAAAAATGATGTAAAAGTGTGTAATAAAGCCCATAAACATCCAAAATAGTAGATAATATAGCATGGAGTAATCAAAAATTATAGATACGTTGGAGACGTATCATACTACAAGGAGATAGAGATTGCTATGATATGAGCCAATGTCACGGAAGATGATGAGAAAACTATGGCACATTTCTTGAATATAATGGACTCAACCATCCTATCAAGAAGATCGCCGACTTCCAACCATACTCGAACCTCATCAAGATGGTGCATCAAGCTGCAAAAGTGGAACATCAAGTGCAAGACGATTTCAAGTATGCCAAGTTCTCATCCAAGTCATACGGCTTCTCTAACACCCAAGCTTCAACGACTCCAACTCCGTCTACCAAGCCTTCTACAAGCAACATCGACAAGTCGAGTACCAAGAAAGCTTCGTCAACTCCAAGTCATCGTCCTACTACATGCAACTTCAAGTCGAGAGCTTCATCATCATCCACTCCGACCGATGAGACCGTGAAGACGAGTTCCTTCAAATGATTCACATGCGGAGGCCGAGGCCACAAGTCCTATGAGTGCACCAACAAGCGGACCATGATCCTCAACAACGACGGCACCTACGACTCGATGAGTGAAGGAGAAATGGACGCTCTTGAGCAAGTCACGATGCACCGGCAAGTGAACGATGAAGAGGAACAAGTCTTTTGCGATGAAGATTCAAGTCCCGCTCTTGTTGTCTCCAAGGTCTTGACTCTCCAACATCACCAAGAAGAAGACCAAAGATGCCACACATGCCACACCAAGGCCGGCATCAATGGAAGATCTGTCAAGGTCATCATCGATGGAGGGAGTTGTCATAACCTTGCAAGTGAAGAACTTTTCTCCAAGCTCCAATTGCCCAAGAAGAAGCACCCACATCCATACAAAGTGTAATGGCTTAGTGACTTCAGCACTATCCAAGTCGAGCATCGAGTAGAAGTCTCCTTCAAAATTGGCTCCTATGAAGACACTTTGGAGTGCGACATTGTTCCAATAACCATTTGCCACCTCCTCCTTGGACGCCCATGGAAATTTGATAGAGGAGTCATCCACAACGGCCGAACGAACCACTACATCTTCAAGATGATGGGCAAGGAGTACGTACTTCGGCCCATGTCTCCAAGCCAAGTGATCGCCGACAAGCAAGCCACCCATCCTAGAGATAATAGTGAGAGAGTGAGCCACCAAAAAGAGAGTGAGCGCATAAGCCTAAATCAAACGCCTCCACGATGAGCGAAAAGAAGAACTTAATCCTATTTGCCACCAAAAGTGAGATAAGAGGAGTGTGTGAGAACCCATCTAGTGTCCTACACTACGTCCTTTTGTGCAAGGGCAATGCACCACAAGCTAACACCTCTCACACTCTTCCTCTAGTGTTATCTTCTCTTTTGCAGGAATTTCACGATGTTTTCCCTGATGAGCTACCTCCGAGACTACCTCCACTACGAGGCATTGAGCACCTTATCGACCTCATCCCCGGAGCACCGCTTCCGAACAAATCTCCCTACCGCGTCAACCCCGAAGAGACCAAAGAAATACAAAGGCATGTAAGGCATCTCATAGACCATGGACATGTGTGTCAAAGTTTGAGCCCTTGTGCCGTCCCGGTCATCCTTGTGCCAAAATGAGACGGTAGTTTTCGCATGTGCTCTGATTGTAAACCTATCAATGCTATCACCGTTCGTTATAGGTGTCCCATTCCACGCTTTGACGATATGCTTGATGAACTTAGTGGTGCCACTATCTTTTCGAAAATTGATCTTAAGAGTGGTTACTATCAAATCCGCATACAATAGGGTGATGAATGGAAAACCGCTTTCAAAACCAAGTTTGGCTTGTATGAGTGGTTAGTCATGCCTACGGGTCTATCGGAAGCACCGGGTACTTTTATGCGTCTTATGAATCATGTCTTTCGCCCTTACATTGGTGTGTTTGTTGTGGTCTACTTTGATGATATCCTTGTTTTTAGCAAGTCTCTCAAAGAGCATGTCACCCATGTCCGAACCGTTTTACAAACTCTTCGAAAAGAGCGTCTCTATGCTAATATGGAGAAATGCCTTTTTGGCGTTGACAAACTGGTTTTCTTAGGTTTTGTTGTATCTTCTAAGGGTGTTCATGTTGATGAGTCCAAGATCAATGCTATTAAGACTTGGCCACAACCAACCAATTTGCAACAAGTGCGTAGCTTTCTTGGCCTTGCGGGTTTCTATCATCGCTTTGGGAAAGATTTTAGCACCATTGCTTCGCCTTTGCATGCTTTGAGCAAGAAGAATGTGCCTTTTGTTTGGGGACCATCCCAAGATACCACTTTCAATGAGCTTAAGAATTTGCTTACTCATGCTCCCGTGCTTGCGTTACCCAACTTTGACAAACCCTTTGAGATTCATTGCGATGCTAGTGGTAATGGCATAGGAGGTGTGTTAACGCAAGAGAAGCGCCCCATAGCTTACTTTAGTGAGAAACTCTCCGGCGCGCAGCTCAATTACCCCATATATGACAAAGAGCTATATGCTTTAGTCCGTGTTTTGCATGAATGGGAACACTATCTTCGCCCTCATGAGTTTATCAGTCATACCGATCATGAAAGCTCAAGTATCTTAAGGGCCAAACCAAGTTGAACAAGCGTCATGCTAAATGGAGTGAATTTATTGAGTCTTTTCCTTATGTCATCAAGTACATTAAAGGTAAGGAAAACATTGTAGCGGATGCCCTTTCCCTCATATGAATGCTTGTTACTCAACTCGAATTGGATGTCATTGGTTTTGAGTATATAAAAGACTTGTATGAGCATGATCCTACTTTTGCTACTCCTTATGCCAAGTGTTTAACGCACACCTCTTGGGAACACTATTACATCAAAGATGGATATCTTATGAGAGCTAACAAGCTTTGCATCCCCGAGTCTTCTCTTCGTTTGTTGCTTTTGCAGGAATTTCATGGAGGAGGCTTAATGGGACATTTTGGACGAGACAAGACATTCGCAACGCTCTCGAAGAGCTACTATTGGCCCAAGATGTTTCGCCACGTCAATCGCTTCACCAACCGATGTTCTACATGTCACAAAGCTAAGTCCAAAGCCCAATCCCATGGCCTTTACATGCCTCTACCAATTCCATATCAACCATGGGAAGACATTAGCATGGACTCTGTACTTGGATTGCCTAGGACTAAAAATGGTAAGGATTCGGTATTTGTCGTTGTGGACCATTTCTTCAAGATGGCACATTTCATTCCTTGCAACAAGATAGACGATGCTTCACATGTTGCTAATCTCTTTTGTAGGGAAATATTGCGTCTACATGGAGTGCCAAAGACGATTGTCTCGGACCGCGACGTCAAGTTCCTAAGCTACTTTTGGAAGACCCTATGCGCCAAGCTCAGAATCAAACTACTCTTCTCCACGGCTTACCATCCTCAAACCGACGGCCAAACGAAGGTGACCAACCGCACACTCTCTGCTCTACATCGAGTACTCATCAAGAAGAACATCAAGGAGTGGGAAGAGTGCCCACCTATCGCCGAGTTCTCCTACAACCGAGCAAGACACTCAACAACCGGCAAGTCTCCCTTTGAGGTCGTCTACGGATTCAACCCATTGTCGCCATTGTACATTCTTCCTCTACCACTCCAATTGCGCATCAATTTGGATGCAAGTGCATGAGCGACACATCTCAAGAAGGTGCATGAAGATACAAGAAACACCATCGAGCGCCAA